>NC_141073.1:4015367-4307867 GCF_041138505.1 Cibotium barometz
GGCATAGGAGTGTGTTTCGTGGCACACCACACCCACCGGCTCTATACTCGGGCTCTATACTCGATGGCTTAAGGGTAGAGTGCATGTGGAGCGTGGTTGCTTCTCCTTGATGTGTGTGTGTGTGTGTATGTGTGTGTGTGTGAGAGAGAGAGAGAGAGAGAGAGGAGAGAGAGAGAGAGAGAGAGAGGAGAGAGAGAGAGAGAGAGAGAGAGAGAGAGAGAGAGAGAGAGAGAGAGTACATGAAAGCCTGCCTCTCTACAGGCTTTGCCCCCCCCCCCAAACACACAAAGTTGATTGTTTCCACCATAGGGGGCATGGTGTAGGAGTGTATCTCCCTACACACCACACCCACTTGCTCTATACTCGATGGCTTAAGGTAGAGTGCATGTGGAGCATGGTTTCTTCTCCTTGGTGTGTGTGTGTGTGTGTGTGTGTGAGAGAGAGAGAGAGAGAGAGAGAGAGAGAGAGAGAGAGAGAGAGAGAGAGAGAGAGAGGGCATGAAAGCCTCCCCCTCTATACGCTTGACCCCCCCCCACAACATACGCAATTGATTATTGCCACCATTTGGGCATGGCCTCTCTCAAAGAAACCTTGCATGGCTACTAGTGTTATTGTCAAACTAAATAAAATTTTATGGCAAAAATAAGGGCCATTGGTTGAAGAGGGAGAGCACATGTACATAGCAAATGAAGAGTAGCTTGCATGACACATGCATCACAATGTCCTCTAAGAGCCAATGGTGAAAATTCAAGATCCATGTTGAGTGATGACCATGGAAAAGAAAAATTGTGCAAAACTAGCTGATAAGCAAAAGTATCCATGTGATGCTACATGGTGGTAATGTGTGGTTATATAGCGATACCATTTTCCTACATAAGAGAACAGAACGCAAAGCACCCATAACATCTCCTCTCTATGATGGGAGCTCGCTATGTCATTGAAGCAGATCCAGATTATGGATATATAGCTACCAGGTGGAAGCTTTTCTAGTTGAGTTTAAAATTTCACATAGATTCCTACCATGACTAATCTTAGTGGGATTATTTTGGAAGCTAGATGGTGCTAATTATGAACTTTCAAAGGGAGTATTTTGCATGATTATATTGCATTGTTGAAGGAAAGAGAGAGATTACACCCCTAGTGTATGCTAAACAATAATTCACCTAAAACAAAAAGGATATGGCATGCTTATTTGGTGATGGAGAAATTTATAGTTACAAGAGAGAGAGAGAGAGAGAGAGGAGATTTTTATGTATATACATGTCTATATATAGATATACTAATGTATATACAATGTGTACACACACACGCACACACACACACACACACACATATATGTATGTATGTATGTATGTAAGGACCTATTTATATATATACATAGGTATTTTTATAAGTATATAGACTTGTATATATACATAGAGATAGAGGTCTTTTATATGCATAGACATATAGAAAGATAAAGGAGAATTTAAAACACAATACATATATATGTACATGTGTACACTCTCAAAGTGAGAGAGACATAGAAAGGGAGGTGTACATCTAAAGATTCTTTCCTTTAAAGTGACGTCTCTACTTCATGCATACCAAAACTCACAACAAAATTACCTTCTGTCAAGGAAGGTAAAGGGCTAACAAAACTCTTGTCGCCATGTGGGATACTGTCTAATTTGGGAGGAAAGTTGTTAATTTAGTTAAATTTTACAATGCCAATAGGATTTGTTAATCATGTCAACCTCTTCCAATCACTAAGAATGGATGTGAGATGATGGGACGCAAGAGGTGAAGACACAATGCCTTGCAATGATGGTAGTCATATAGCCTAGAGTGTGATGTTCTAGGTTATATGACACAATGCCTCATAATGATGGTAGTCATATAACCTAGAGTGTGATACTCTCATTAAAATCTCATACAATCACAAGGGTAACTGTACCAAGGTGAAGGTGGTGAATATGATTCGATAAGTAAATAGACATAAGCACCTATGACAATCGAGTGTGGTTGACCAGCATGTGATACTCATAGTAAAATCTAACGCAATCATAAGGGTAAGTGTATCAAGGTGAATATGCTCCAGCAAGTAAACGAATGTAAGTGCATGTGAGACGATCGAGCATGGCCGGCCAGTATGCAAGGTTAGAAGTCAAAAAGGGGTTTGGAGTTATAGCAAGTGGCTAGGGGACTCACGTTCATGCTCGGGTGATCCTAAGGAGGACTAATGTCAACAAGTGAATCAAGTCACCACATGAATTGGGGCTTGGGCTTGGACAAAAAGGAAGGTCCTCATGGGGATAAAGGTTGGGTGGAAGAAACAAAGCTTGCCAAGGAATGTTTCATAGAGGGGATCATGTTAATCAAGACTTATACGGGGGGATGTTGTGGGTATCTTTTTTGAGGGTCACAGGGAAAAGTTATGTAAACTTCCATCAATTAAACTCTGCTTGACTTGCCCTTGTTAGAAGGATATATTAGGATTATGGTTGAGATATGTTTGGAAAAAATTATTTCTCTATCTCATATATTTCCACATGCTAATATGAGCATGCTTGAAGATGTTCTGAATTTATTTGGAATTTTGCTAAGTTGAGTTTAGTAAGTTGATTTGCAATTTTATACATGCTAGTTTAGTACATTTAAAATTTAATTGTGAATTGTTCTAGTGAAAATGTTGACGGCAAAGGGAGATGCATTCCTACCTACTCAAGAGAAAATCTCCATACCAAAGAAGATGTCCTCAGACCCCCTAGCTCTAAGGAAGAGAAAAAAATGTCATCATTTAGAGCGAAAATGATGAAAATCATGAGGTAGAGTGTGAAAAAGAGCGAAGGGAAAAAGAGGAAGGTCTAAAAAAGAAGAAGATGAAAGTTGTTAAAGAGGACTCCACACATGAGGAGGCTGCCAATGAAGAGGATGATGAGGCCAACCAAACAACACATATTCATCGTAAACTATGGCAGCTAGCTTCACATAAACATGGTACAAGAGGTCTTAGATCGACTCATGGTAAACAGGTTGACAATAATCCATCTTTGTTACGAAACTCTAGAGACATGTATAAAATTAGATTAAGTTGGTGAGATAGGCAAATCCATTAACCTTGAATCCACTATCTCTGATCCTTATTCGAACGGTCAATGTACAAGAGGTCTTAGATCGACTCATGGTAAACAGGCTGACAATAATTCATATTTGTTAAGAAACTCTAAAGACATGTACAAAATTAGATTGAGTTGGTGTGGAAGGCAAATCCATTGACCTTGAATCCACTTTGCTACCTTATCTCTGATCCTTATTCAAAGGGTCAATGAACGATATAAGAAGATGTGTGTGGAGTTCTTGAACCACCACGGTTATGTACGAGATAAGGGCCACTTGATTTGATCCTCAACAATGCCTTCTTTAGTAGCACAAGAGCTCAATGATGCATACAAGATCTTGTGGGATGACATATCAACGTAGAAGAATGAGCAATTCGAGCAAATGATACTCAACATACAATGGGAGTTCCTTAATAATGTCTTTTAGATGTGGGATGGCAACCACTATGCTAGATGGATGAGATAAAGTGAGGTACGCCTTCAAAGAGACCAACAATATACAATAATATTATTAGCTAGCTTGCGAGCTTTAAATCAAGTTTACTTCTTGCTGCTTTGTCTCATGACGTGCATGCATTGAGGCCTCTCTCCTTGATGTGTCTACGGAGAATGAAGGGGATGATAGTGGTATAGTAAGACTTAACATGTATAGTTGCACCAGTGTCACTTTGATTATTTCAAAAGTTTTGATTATTTCAAAAGTTTAATTGTGTTTTCAATAACTCTAAATCTTTGCCCTGTTCGTGTGAGTAGCATCAACAAACATGGATACGTTACATCTCATGCAATGGACAAGATTTGTATGATCCACACATTGGGGTGCACTAAAAAAGAGACCCTATTACACCATGCCTTAGAAGCAGCTATAAAGTGGATGTCCAAGCACATAGGGAAAGAAGCCAAGGGAGACGAAAGGAGCAATGACATACTCCAAAGGTGGGTAGAGTAGCTCCATACTTTATTACAAGCCACGTTGAACAATTAGACCATTAACATTAACAACATTATGAACATCTAGGTTTCGGTAAAGTCCAAATTGAAAGATCACTATAGAACTCACTCTAAGATTACTAAAAATCTTAGAATAATTGATCTCTCTAGGACCATGCACAAGTGCTTGCATCTCTATGGACCAAGCATAATACAATTCGATGAGGAGGCTTAAACCTATGGGTCCACCAAATATTTAGCTTCAGTAGAGAATTCCCAAAGATTTTCGTACACCCATTGATCAAGAAATTGAGGGAGGCTAACTAACACTGTGTCTTTAGTATGGTAGGGTAGATGTAGAATTCCCAAACCTCCCAAGTTTTTGGGGAGACGCAACCTTATGCCAGGAAAAAAAGAGAGGACCTTTTTCCCATTATAGCCATTCCTCCAAGTAAAGTCCTTGATAGAAGATAATTATTTTCCAATGTCCTTTCTTGAACTTTATCACATGGTAGATAAACATGATGTAAGCATTAAGTAATGTATTTACTATAGCAACTATGTCATGAAAGGGTACTCTTACCCCTTCCCATTTCCTAAGCTTAATACAGAACCTCTCAATCTCTCAATAGCCCAATCTGTCAGGACATTGTTACTCACTCCCACTCCCATGAGAATCCCTAGGTGTCTTATGATCCTTCCTCTTTTGATAACATCACAGCCTCACCTTTCCATGTCAAAGTTGTCCTCTTTTGTCAGGCTTATAATTTTGGATTTATGGATATTACATTTAGATCCATAGGCTTTGGCAAATGCCTATACTTACCTGTAGAGCATTCCTCACATTTTCATTGTCAGCTCTCAGAAATAACAGAGAATCATCAACAAAGCATTGAATGATTAACTGTTTCCCATTCCTAAGTTTAAGTCAAGTGATTGATCCTTTTTCACTAGCATTCTCCAAGGTTATTATCAGAGGGTGGGATGCCACAGTAAACAATAAGGGAGCTAAAGGACAACCTTGCCTTACAGACCTTCTAATTTCAAATCCACCCACTAGCCTCCCATTTAATAGTAGCTTAGAATTTTCTCCAACTGTTAGAGTGTAGATGTATGCATCAATCTTGTAACAACCAAAGCGCATCTTCTCCATTACTCTAGCCTACAAATGACTAGTGAATTATGTCCTATGCCTTCTTTGAATCCAGTTGGAATACTATAGATTCTTGTCCTATTCTCTGAGCTATGTCCTTTCCCAACATTACTACAAATGTATTGTCACATAGATGGATCTGCCTTTCATAAACCCATATTGTTTACTGGAGATCAGCTCTTGGAGGGCAGGACTAATTCTTAGAGCGATAACCTTTGCCAAAATCTTGTATAATGATTAAAGTGGGTATTTAACTTAATCAATCCTTCCTCAAGTCATTATCAAGCTCTCTTGAGGAGAAATCCTTCTTGAAAGTGTCCCATACCTAGTCTTTCAAAGGATCCCAAAATGCTAAGAAGAATTCAACTGATAGCCCATCCCATCTTGGAGATTTCTCCTTGCCCAATTTCCTATGGGCCTCCTAGCATTCATCCATCTCAATATCTCTGCCCAACCATCTAGCTCTACCTTCTTTAATGCTTGTGTTAACCAAGTCAAGAAGCTTGTATTCTACTTGGAACCTCAAAACAAAGGTATCTTCCTTGAGACTCAGAGTGGTACCCAAAAAGTCAACCCACCTTCTTGCCCACCTTAAGGCAATTTGTTTTATGTCCCTTAGTTCCTGACCATTTTCATCCCTAATTTGTCCTTGTAAGTCTCTGTTCCCTCTGTCCTTAGTCATTCTCTTACTGTTGTACATTCTCCAACTATCCGCTTTCTCTCTCTCACTAGCTAATTTAGCATCTTCCTCTTTTAGATGAGTCTGACATTCTGCATATTGAACCATTTCCATCCTAGATAGACTATTCAGTTGCCTCTTCTTTTGTAGACTGTCTAAAAGATTCTCCCAATATTCCCTCCTTTGTCTCTTCTGATGAGCTCTCAATTTTCCCACCCTTCTAATAACGCCTTACATTTCATTGGTAAATTTTCTCCAAGAGCCTCTTGCCCCTTCCTTCCTCTTCAGCATGTTAATAGCTTCCTTGGTGAGAAGTGTAAACATATCATCTTGCAACACAATCTATTATTGACCCTGAGCTTTCTTACTGGGAAATTCCTAATTTCACTTTCCCCCCATTGAGTTGTTTGCCAATCCCACATTAAAGGCATATGGTCAGACAAAACAGAACAGGTTTCCACTTTGAAAGATATTGTATGAGGTACCCAAGAAGCTTGTTAGCTAAAAAACACTCTGTCTATTCTAGAGGATGACCCCATGTATTACATGCTAAAGTATGTATGCTTGAGGTCAGAACACCAAGGTCCTAGCTTCCATCCATCAGTTAAGCCCAGTTTTCCTCTAAGGCTATCCCATTTTCTTTTTTCTTGTCCCATCATGACAGTGCTTCCCCCACATCTATCTAAGTGTCTCTCCACCACATTGAAATCACCCATGAGAATGCAAGGACACTGGATGTCCCCACTCATGAGAATGCAAGGACACTAGATGTCCCCACTCCCACATTTCTCCCCTAGTTTTGTGATTATGGGCCCCGTATATAGATACTAATCAACCATACCTTCTCTTCCTCTACTTGGACCTCCATAACTAAAATCCTACCATTAGTAGGGTGGTTGGCAATAATAAAAGGTTTTAAGTCTTTATTAATAATATACATAATCCCACTATAGCCCATCTTCGCTCCCTTATACAATACTACCCAGTCCATGAAGCACTCTCTTTTCCTCTCTTTATTACCAATTAAAGTATGTTCCTGAATAGCCATTATGGACAAATTTCAATCCTCCACCATCCCCTAAAAGGCTATGTTTTTCCTTTTATCCTTCAAGCCTGTAACGTTCCAAGTGCATCCCCTGAACCTATTTACCTTATTCATTCTAAGCCAGTTGGCAGGAACCATGTCCACCTCTAGTCCCTCTTCTCTTCCTAATTCTATCCTTGGCTCTCTAATCCATGTTTGAATCTCCCTCCAAGTAGTATCCACTTGCCAATTGAACTTCCCCATAGATGAAGTTTCACTGTCATCTCTTAAGGGACTAAAGGGATTAGAATATAAAGGTGGACTAAGCCGTCCTAGAGGTTTATTTGCTTCTGCACCTCTCCCTCCCCCTTTGGATTGAGAGCTCCTGGCTTCCCCTTTTACCTATCTAAGATTATTTTCCCCCTTGGATTTATCCTAAACCTGGTTCATCCTAAGATTCTCTCAATCTTTTTCTTCCATAATCATTTTATCTTTTCCTTTGTCCCCTTTATCATCATGTGTTCCTTGAGTTTTCCCTTTTCCTCACTCAGTTGAACCCTCTTCCTTGTTCTCCTCATTTGCTTTTATATTATTTTCCACTCCACAGTCTCTAGCAATGTGACCAAAATTTCCACACCTAAAGCAGGCTCCTAGGAAGTTACCAAATTTTAGCTTGAATTCCATTTTCCCAAACTCTCCTAATTCCACCTCGAGAAGATTTGGAGTTTCAACCGTTGTATTCCATGACACACAGATTTTACGACCATTGTCTTCCTTTGCTAGTTACATATAGAACCAGGCCCAGTGCGCTAGCCAGCTCCTTCAAGGCCAGTCTTAGCCAAGGGGGGACACCTATTATATCTGCCTATATATGGGCATGATTCAACGTCAATCGAAGCCTTTAAAATCAGAACGAGAGATATATTGTATTATTCAACGTCAATTGAAGCCTTATGGATTGACATTATTTCATTATAATGTCTCATTAGAAGATTTAATGGAAAAGGTATTGCTAAGAGTTTAAATTAAAACCAAAAACACATACATACGCACACGCGCGCGCGCACACACACACACACACACACACTCACTCACTCACAAAGTGAATGTGTGTATGTGATTCACAAAGTGAATGTGTATATGTGTGTGGGCAGGTGTGTGTGTATCAATAAAACAATTAAAAAAAACTCAACATTAAAAAAAAACTCAACATTTTAAAAAAACTTTCAACATATTTAAAAACCCACACACACACAACCACACAAACTCTCTCTCTTCCTCTCTCTCTCTCTCTTTCACACACACACACACACACACACACACATGCTGTTTCAAATCTCTCAACCAACTCTCAACCACAACACACATATGCACACATACACTTAAACAAAAGAAAAAAAAATATTTAAAAAAACTCAACATTTCAAAATAATCTCACACCCCCACCCACACACACAAAACCACTCTCTCTCTCTCTCTCTCTCTCTCACACACACACACACACACACACACACACACACACACACACACTATTTCCAAAACCCTCAAACAACATACACACACACACACACACACTATTCACTAACTTTTAAAATTAATAAAACTTTTAAAATACTCTCTCTCTCTCTCTCTCTCTCTCTCTCACACACACACACACACACACACACACTATTTCAAAAACCCACACATACCCGCAAAATACTCTCTCTCTCTCTCTCTCTCTCTCTCTCTCTCTCTCACACACACACACACACACACACACACACTATTTCAAAAACCCACACATACCCGCAAAATACACACACTCTTTCTCTATCTATCTCTCTCTCTCTCTCTCTCTCTCTCTCTCTCTCTCTCACACACACACACACACACACACACACACACAATTTTAAAAACCCTCAAACAACACACACATACACACACACACTATTCACTAACTTTCAAAATACACACTCTCTCTCTCTCTCTCTCACACACACACACACACACACACACACACACACACACACACAATTTCAAAAACCCATACACACACACTCTCTCTCTCTCTCTCTCTCTCTCTCTCTCTCACACACACACACACACACACACACACACACACACATTTGTGCATGCTAAATGATTTTATTTAATTTTAAATCATTATTATTCTCAATAATATATGTATCTAACTACTATGCTTCCCCTTAGTCACCACACTTCCAAGTGCATCTACACTCCTTTTTAGTCCTTATGGTCAATATAAAAATATTAATTGGTACTTGCATGGAGAATATAAAGCATAGTACAACCTTTTAAAAATGTCTCTAAGCATGTAGCTTACAAGGCCCACAATCTAATATGTAGATCAAATCGCATTGGCTCATCACTATTGGAAATGCATGGCATTATAAAGCCTGGCCTAACCACTACCCATGAATTCACATGTAGAGAGTGGAGCATCCATATGTGCAGATCAATACTACACACACCCTCGAAATCAATCTCTCTCTCTCTCTCAACGTGCAAGCAATGCTGGATGAGACTGGCATCTCTCAAAAAGCATATAGTATACTGTTTAAGGCACTAGCAGAGAAATGTCAAAGTAAGAAGCATAAAGATTCATTACTTCCAAAACCAATGCAAGTAAAGTCTGCATGCCAACATGTGAACTCAGAGGTGTTTGAGAAGCTTGGTTCACTAGTACATATTGAAGCAACATTCGTTGCTAAAGATAGAGAGGTACTCTTTAACCAGAACAATAATATTTTCTTTGATCTTGAAGCTTTGCAAAGGTACGGAGTTCAGTTCTTTGAGATTAGTCAAGAAGAATGTGAAGGAGTTCTAAAATTTGTTTTGAAACTGGATGAGTGAGAGATTTTAAAGAACAGAAAAATAGAGAGGGTTACTATCACTCTAATGAACAAGGCCTTAGACATATCAATTTACAAAAGATGATGCAAGATATTTCAATGTTCAATCGGAGAATAACATATTGCCACTTGGATCTTTTGAGGTATCTTCTTTATCATTGAATATGACTGTGTCTTACGTTGAAATAATTTAAACACAAAACTTGTATTAAACATGAGTTTCTTCTTAATGATACGGGTGGATAAAGAAGACTTTGAAATTTTGCATTGGGCATTTCATCAAACTCCAATTCCATCACTGATTACTGAGCAAAGAAATGGAAGGGCCCTTCATGTGCCTAGGTTCGGTGACTATAAAGTGGAATGGCACATGGTAGGTGATTTGAAGACTCTAAAATACGTGTATAAAAAAGCAAATGTGCAAATGCAAAGAGTCCATGTCTATATTGCATGTCAATTACCAAGACTTTAGATCGTGTACTATGGAACAAAGCTTCTGTGAGACAGGCATTTAAAAGATAAAGATTTCAAAGCAGTGCTTGGTATTCCTCTATCCAAAGTGCACATATGCACATTGCATGCACTATGTAGAATTGTAGAGAAGCTGGTGTATTTGTACATATGCTTTGCATGGACGTTAAAGCCTAAAAAAGAATCTTTAAAAGCAATCAAAGCAATAGAAAAAGTGCTATCATACATTGGCTACATGGGGGGGGCATGTTAAAATTGAGGAGGATGACAAGCGGTCATCACAAGGGGGCAGCAAAGTACCAAAAAAACCATCAATAGATGGTGTGAAAGCTAAAAGATTTTTGTCATACTGCTCTCAAAGACTGTCAAGATAAAAACAAGCAAAAGATGTTTAATCGATGGAAAGATCTACATAATGCAGTCAAGGACATTGGAAATGAAGGTTCAATCCAAAATCGGAAGACATATGTGTGGATTTCACTTGACAAGATCTTTGCATTCATGGAGAAAAAGAGCTGGAGCAATAGAGCGAGATAAAATTATTTGAAAACATATTAGAGACTTGGAGGAAGGCATTCATTGCAGGATGGAGTGATCAACATGTAACTCATTACATGGTAAGAAGTTTAAAAACTGCTACAATCTCAATACTGTGAGACCAACTAATACATACATCTGATTTTTTTCTGTTTATCATTGATTGTGCAGCATATACTATATAATCATACACCATATTTTGCAAAGACATACGGCTCATTGTCAATATGGTCAACTCAAGGCATTGAGAAGTCACATTACATGGCAAGAACATGTTACTTTAAGCACACTAGACATGGTGGAGGCAAGAATCGAACCAATAGTCTTTTAGAGTTACATCAATGGACTTACAGGAAATTGATTCACAAAGCAAAACAAAAAGACACATTCAAGTCCTCATCATTGACATGTGCAATACAATTTAATAAAGAAAAGCGACAATGCGCTTGGAATTAGTCAACTGCTCTGCGAGAGAGCGCCATCAGTTGTGCCGTCGCTCAAGAGTCAAGGTTGGGAGAAGGTGGTCTAGATGAGGTGGGCTTGATCTTCTTCAATGGTCTTCCTTCTTCGTCTTCCTTTTCCTCTTCATTTGCCGAGAGATCTATTTTTGGCATTTGCACCATTGGTGGAGGCAACAGTTCCGATCGGATTTTTCTTGTCCTTATTAGATATCTTTTTCCATATGGATGCAATGTGTCGAGGTCTATAATTCTTGCTACAATATCATGCGCTGTGTATGACAGGTAGTAGGGGCATCTTAGTGCTTGGCAACCATACCCCTGACCAAACACCAGCAGCAGTGCAAACTGTTTCTCAAAAGGCACTTCGTGTCCACCCCACAAAACTTGGATAATACTTTGAATGCGAATAAAGAAAATTTTGCATTGTCTTTTGAGAACTCCTTGTGTGCAATATAACGATCTTCATATTAAAATTGTAATCATCATCACTGCTTGTTGTTGTTAATTTTTTTAAGCAAGTGTCGTAAATTGCACATACCTTTTGATGATTCAAATGTCTTATATATTGAGCGAGAGCAACATCCTTTCGATGACCTGTTGACTTTGAAGTGGAAGCTCTGGATGATCTTGAGCCTCCTGCTTCAGGAAATCATCATCATATACAAAAACCTCGTACCAATGTTATATGTTTAATTGACACAATCGACAAAGTCCACGTAAATCAAATTCTTATAGTTTGAAAAATCTTCAGCTCTATTACGTGTTGATTTTCATCACCCTCAAGCATGGATCTTGTCCACAAAGGGATTGTATACTTATTGTCTTCATGCACAGTTTGGTGCCAAAAATTTACCCATATCTGCCAAACCAAGATGGTCGGCAATTGCTGTAGCCTCCTCCTCGGAAGGCAATTGGGATTCATATGTCCTAGCTTCATCGAACATCTTCTTTAATATCTCCTTGCCAGGCAGGTACTCAGAGTCCTGGACTGCAGAATTAGTTAGTAGATAATTGTCAACTCCTTCCTCTATCCAGCCCATGTTCGCTTCACTAAAATTTGCTAAGGCAGCCAAGCAATAGTCTTCACGAACATTGAAATGTTGCATAATGTCTGTACATAATACATAATCAGCTTGGGCTGCCATAGTAAAGCTGGGCAAGGAAGGTAGTGACAACTCCCCCAATTCCTTCTCATTAGATTGAGTGTCTTCCAATGAAATAGGTGTTGCATCGAAGGGGATAAGGTATGCATTAGCCTCAAAGGTTTCCTTTTCGACCTCTACCCTCTCCTCTGCTAGGTCTATAGCCACCTCTTCCTCAACCCCATCATCCTCGAGCACTTGAGTGCTTGCCAAAGTCAGTGTCTCGGGCTCTGAGTCCTCAGTTAAGAAGATGCAGAAAACAAAGAAAACCATAACTAAATTGGAGCAGGCGACACTTCTTTGAGTGTATTGGGAATTTCTCCTCTACTCTATTGCTGCTCAACTGGGAATCCTTTCAAGACAACGGCTAAGCCTCCTCTTCTCATTACTTTGTTTGTGTTGCAAAATCAAATGGATGAACATATCGTTCACCATTGGACATAATGATATTGGCAAAAATAGTGTCTTCATACTCCTGCTCACACGGTCACCGAGAACAATCCTACAAGAATTAATGACGTTCTCAAGAGAAAGTTCCTTGTTGAACATTGAAGAGATAACTCATGAAAATGCTCGTGGGCTTGTGCATTGTACAAGAACATAAATAGCTTTTCTGCATAAGACTCCCTAGCCTCGTCATTCGATTCATAGACAATGTCCAACTCTTTCGAAGACATGCCTAAAAAAACATTTCAGTCAATTAGAACATTCACGCTTATTATATATGGAGTCAGTACTTGGCGATAACGAGATTTGGATATACACATGCAAGCCCCCTGTCACTTGGTACTAACACCAAAAAAAGAGGGGTCAGTACCAAGCGGTAGAGGGCTCACGCGGAATTCACAAGCTCATCACCGCTTGGTACTGACCCCTAAATTTAAAGAGACTTAAAGGGGTCAATAAGTTTTTTTTTGAGGTGAAGCCTTTATATATTAAATAAAAAACATACAAGTGGCATATTTTGTATTTTAGTTGTATTTTGTAAGCTGAAATAGTCTGTCTTCCAATCCTGAAAATTGATGGCCTACCGTAACCTTCAACGTGAAAGCCTATAAACTTACTTGGCCTTCATATTTACAGAAAAAATATGAAGGTTTTTGCTTTAGTAGAGGGGGGCTCAAACCGGCTTGCCCCCCCACCTCATCATGTGTGTGTGTGTGTGTGTGTGTGTGTGTGTGTGTGTGTGTGTGTGTGTGTGTGTGTGTGTGTGTGTGTGTGTGTGTGTTCCTTTTGAGTGTTTTTGAGAGAGAGAGAGAGAGAGAGAGAGAGATGGGCATACCTACAGAAAAAATTGAAAGCTTCAGTTTTCCAAGATGAAGAGGTGATGGCTTTGGCGATGCAGAGGGACAGCAACGTAGGTAACTCAATGCAAATGGGTGTCTCAGCTTATCACAGAGCCAGTTAGCTTTGAGGACTTCCTATTAGACTTAAATCTAGAAGGATTTTAGCTTGCAAAGAAAATTTATGAAATAGTGTAAATTTCTAAAAATGTATGTCCCAAATTGCTTGATTTGCTGGTTTGAGAAGAGTCCAATGGAAATTTGGGTACGTTTCTCAAAAACATTCTGCTTTCATGCGAAATTTAAAAGGTCAGACGCATTAATGATGCGTCAATATGGTATGTACTATGTGCTCACTCCTCTCCTTTCTTGCATGTGTGTATTTTTTTCACCTCTGAGTCTCTCACAAAATAGCAAGAGCCAAACGCCATCGCTGCTACATCCATTGTCCTCAGAGTCTCCGAATACATCAGCCTCCTCAACGCCCCTCAAACTGAGCCAAACACCATCGGCCTCTACATCCATTGCAGGTATTTCAGAGTTCTTTCAAACCCTCTATTAACGTTTTGCTGTCTGTTTTGTGAATGTTGATAATAGTGTCGAGGGATATCGCATATCGTTGTGCATATCGCTTGGTACTGACCTATGGGTTTTTGTCTGTGCATATCGCTTGGTACAGACCCCGCTATGATAACGTTGGTTATGGGGTTAGTACCAAGCGATTATAAGCCCTCTGGACTCCTGTTTGTTTCATATCGCTTGGTAGCGACCCCATTGTCATAATGTTTTTCATAGGGTCCGTGTACCAAGCGATCTAAAGGCCTCCGGAATTATGTCTGCTTTATATCGCTTGGTACCGACCCCACTATGATAACATTGGTCATAGGGTCAGTAACAAGTGATTCTAAGCCCTCTGGACTCTTGTTTATTTCATATCGCTTGGTTCCGACCCCATTGTCATAATGTTTTTCGTGGGGCCAGTACCAAGCGATTCGAAGCCCTCTGGAATCCTGTTTGTTTTATATCACTTGGTGGCGACCCCATTGTCATAATGTTTTTCATGGGGTCAAGACCAAGCAATTAAAAGGCCTCTGAAATCCTGTCTGCTATATCGCTTGGTACTGACCCCACTGTGATAACGTTGGTCATGGGGTCAGTACCAAGTGATACAATATACTATGGAATCCTATTTGTGTAATATCGCTTGGTACTGACTTTTTTAAATGTGTTTCTCATCACGCTTTGTTTATTTGTTTAGATGGCTCGTACCAAGGCAATTGCTTGGAGACTTGAAAGACCTACCGAGTCATTGTAGGCCGCAAGGCAGAACAAGGAGGTATCAAGCTCACAGGGAAGTTTGCACGAGCTTCGTCTCATTGAGCGACACATGTAGCCTGCCGTGATATCCAGGCTCCCTTTCCAGAGGATTGTGCGTGAAATTTATGAGCAATGGAGTATTGGCATGTGGTGGCAAGCATCTGCATTATTATGTCTTCAAGAAATCACTGAGGACTGGATCATCGAGTTTTTTTGAAGATACTTACTTTCTCGCCGCTCATGCCCATAGGCTGACAATAATGCCGAGGGATTTTGATACCCTTCATCGATTGTGGTACAGATACGACCAAATGCTTGTTCCTGTTTCTGTAAGAGATCCTCGAATGCGGCATATCCTTACAGTTCCCCCCCTCCATCCTCGTACAAGGCCATCTGAGAGCTCCCATGCTCCTCACGACAAGGACACCCGTTCGCAGAGTAGGTTAAGACTAGAACACCCCAGTGATTGAGAGTTTTGGAGGTAAAAAAAGGGTTTTGTTAGTGGTATCTTACATAATGTTCTGCACAGCATACTAAATGGTGAATGTAAATATAAATGGTTTACCTTTTTAGTATCCATTGTAAAGGGTTTTGTTAGTGGTATCTTACATAATGTTCTGCACAGCATACTAAATGGTGAATGTAAATATAAATGGTTTACCTTTTTAGTATCCATTGTAAATGTATAATCTTTTGGCAATTGTTCATTCTCCTCGTATATGTAAGGTCTTCTCTAATTTGAGAAAGAGACGTTTTAGATAGTGTGTTCAGCATTGTAAGCAATTGCCCTTCCAAATATATCTCCATTACTAGAGGCGTATTCTTGGGATCTGCATGTTGGCTAATAGTATAAATCAAAGAAGACATGCAAGGGCCAAATAGACCTAAGGGAAATTATCTGACAAAATATGATTATATTCCACCTGCATGGACAATATCTGTGGTAGAAACAAATCATGCTAGCAAATATACATTCGGTCCAAATGAGCTCTTGCACCCACGTACTATTGAGAGGCATATGTAAATCCTCTCTCATGCAGGTGTAGCCATGACCACATATCTTGTTTCAAAACTTGATTGGCAACAAACACATTCCAGTTGAGCCTCTCCGGCCTAGCCATAATAGAGTGAGGTGTAGAAGCATGCTCCGGCAATTCAGATACATTAAAATTTCCCAACATAAAGCCAGGCTTAGTGTTGCACAAACACAATAAATCGTCCCATAATTGACGACACTGTGCAACACCATTACGTGCATATAGCCCCACAAGCCATAATGTTTCATCCATAAACTCCATTTCCATAACAATGAACTGCCCCCAGACATCTTGCATAACCAATGATGGCTTAAATTGAGATTTCACTGGAATCATGACCCCTAATTGTGTAGTGAGATTTCACTGGAATCATGACCCCTAATTGTGTAGTGGGGTGCCCACTATAAAACACACAAAATTCCTTGTAATCATACACTTGTCAAGCCATGGAATATTGTTTATGCTCTACAGCCCATTGACCTTGAAACACAGTACGTCACATGCTATAATTCTTGGACAGTGAACACACACCTTTTACATTTCAAAGAGCAATCTTCATAATCCATCAAAACAGAAAGCCAATCAATGAGAGGTACCACCATCGACCTCTCTCTCCTTAAAATATTGCATAGGCATTAGGAGAAATGTGGGCTCATTGTTGGGCCTTTTTTAGAGAGAGAGTGGTGCTCAACCAATGAGGAAGAGGCTTCTGTAACCGAGAAATTCGGCATTTTAAAGTAAGAATTCAAGTAAATAGAGTAAAATTATGCTCAAAATGCATCTTAAAATAACATTTACTCAACTTAAAATAATAATAAAATAATACTACTGACTCTTTGCACGTAAGCTAAAAGATAGTGGTAGTTAATGATAGAGAATCTCTAAGTTTCCCCCCAAAACTAGCTCTGATCTTCTTCCTCTCCAACATGGTCGTTATTTCTTTTTCTAAGTCTCCTCCAAATTAAGCTCTCATCTTCTTCTCTTGCATTTATTGCCATGGATGGGAAAAGCTTTGCATCAGATACAACAACCAATTAGATTTATGATATGGAAAAGAGCAAGAAATAAGCCAAGGTAGACGTGGATTTCTTGGGAACATGTTACTACTCCGAAGAGGAGTGGAGGGGCAGCCCTATTAGATGTCTGATTACATATGGTTGCTAGGAGATGGCCTTTATTGCAAGATATGTGTGTATCAAGAGCCATGGGTGGTAATGGCTAAGGCCCTCATAGAGGAGGTCAAACTTGTGCATGGTAATACCAGGATTGATGGTACATGGTGGGATGTAGTGAATTGTTCTCAACAGGTTCGAGTGGTGGCTTCACCTCTCCTTTCTCATTTGATGATCTCATGGAAGGAGGTGTTGGCACACACTAATTGGAAGCCTTCATATCAGTGGGGCGGCGGTTATTACAACAGTTGAATTCTATGGCAAGTAGGGTGTTGGCTACTTCATGACTTTTGGAGTGGCTTGACAACTTGTTGAGTGGCCAAAATTCAATAGAATGGCTCGATTGGGACTAGTGAGAATTATGGATGATTTGTTGCCATGTAGATGCCGCTTATTATCTTTTTGTAAAATCCGTCAATATTTTTGGGTTCCACATGGATATGTACAGTTATGGGAGAAGGTGAGGGAAGGCCTTACACCGTTTGGTGATATTCCTCAGTTGGAGGATCAGCAACCTTGGTTAGATTGGGCATTTAGAAAGCCTCAAGACATTGTCCAGCGTACAACAAATCAAGTGTACCATATGCTGGAGGAAGATAAGCATTGGATCACTGACAAGGCTAATAGGGTATGGAACATCAGGAAAAGTAGGGTCTGGTGGAAGGAAGTAATCTTACAGGGCTGGTGGTCTAAGATTCCATATCAAGGGAAGGTGTTCTTATGGCACATGCTAGTTGGAGGCCTACCATTGGGGGACCAGTTTGCGAAAGTGGTGGATTGCTTCTGGTAATTGTGTGTTTTGTACTGCATGCTTGCATCTTTTCATTTCATGTCCAGTGGCAAAGAAGGTGTGGGATTTCCTTCTCGTGTATGATAGGACATTAAAGGTTAAAGACTGGATTTTTAGCACGATTCCAAATGGGCTGGATAACCTAGAACATTCAGTTTTCTTTCATTTTTTCAAGTGGATAGGTTTATGGCATATCTGGTTAACTAGGAATACCTTCATATTTGATGCAAAAGTGGGTATTATAGCTCACATAGGTCATATAAAAGGGCTAATGCTATGGCAAGTATCTTTGGTCAACTCATTTGGTGGAGAATGACATGGTTATATATTGGATGAGGCTACTCCACACTACACCTGTGGTTCGGAGTAATTAGTGAGAGGGAAATCTAGTACATCACATGGCAGCCATGTCACCATTTGTAAAGTAATTTTTGGTAATATATATTTTATTATACGAGAGAGAGAGAGAGAGAGAGAGAGAGAGAGAGAGAGAGAGAGAGAGAGAGAGAGAGAGAGAGAGAGAGAGAGGGGTTAGGCGGAGGATTGGGGAGGTGAATGGGGAGGGAAGGATGAAGAGGGCTGAAATTAGAACAAAGAGGGAATGCTTGAGGAAAAAAGCTCGCTCGGAGAAACCCGCTCCATGCTCATATTCGATGAATCCCCGCCACTCATTCACTTTACTTTAGATGAGTTAACTCAAGGGAAAAGAAGATAGACTAAGGCTTACTAAAACAAGAGCCCATCATGTACTAATGCAACTAGAATTGAGGAAGCCTGACACCACTCATGCAAGAAACCACTAGCCATCCCATGGTTTACCAAAACCATCTAGCAAGAAACCATGTGCATATTACCACTTATCATTTTTCACTTACCACCTCCCTAATTTCACTCGGCTTTCTCAAACCATGGTTTTCACTCAAACCTTAGAACCTTAAAACATTTAATTGATTTTTTCCCAACGGTACACACACTTAGGCTAATGCATTTTAATTTGTTTTCTCCAATGTGCTAATAATATTTCTGCCCATGCTCCTAGTCCTATGGTAAAATCCACATTTTGGATTTTATTATGGATCAGATTCCTCAAATTCTTTTGAGATTAAGTGCACAAGGAGACACACACACACACACACACGTATGTGTGTGCATGTGTGCACAAGTGTACCTTTATAATTTCTTTGGGCATGTGGACCTTATAAAAATTCAAGGTTTCGGACCTTATAAAAGTTCAAGGTTTTAGACCTTATAAAAATTCAAGGTTTTCACCAAAAAATTAAAATTTCAAAGACTTTTACTTAATTTGGAGAAATTTTCCCATGTTCACATTTTATTACAACTTTTTCTCTTCTCTAACACAATACACCATTTTTTATTATTTTTGGGCCAATTTTTTAAATTTAATAATTTCTTCTTTTGCACGGGTAGGAGGGACCTTACAGTAGGACACACATCATTTGGGTATGCCTTTCTAGTAGTTAGATTTAGGTTATTTTTTTACCATTGCTAGGTTTGTACACTAATGGGGTTACACCCTTGTAAGGATTAATATTTCATATATTAAGGAGGTTTTGAAATTCTTCTAAGAGTTAGACATGAAATTTGTGTGTGTGTGTGTGTGTGTGTGTGTGTGTACACCGTGTGTGTGTGTGTGTGTGTACTCTAACCTCAAACGTGTTTAAACTACATCCAAGTTTGAGTAGGAATCAAAGTAGAGAATAGGTAGATACTCTTGAGGTGATGTGTGTGTACTCTACCCTCAAACGTGTTTATTTTACAACCAAGTTCGAGTAGGAATCAAAGTATAGAATAGGTAGATACTCTTGAGGTTGCAACTTGAGTAGAAATTCCAAGTAGAAACCTAATTTCAACCTAGTCAATAACCTCAAGTTACATAACTATGCTAGATCCTTGGCCATCCTTCTAGTCAAGGTAAACAAGTAGAAGAAAATGGATGCAACTCTTAGTAGTCCCAAGTAGAGTCTAAGAGTGATTCCAAGTAGGAGCCTGATTTCAACCTAGTCAATAACCTTAAGTTACATAGTTATGCTAGATCCTTGGCCATCCTTCTAGTCAAGGTAAACAAGTAGAAGAAAATGGATGTAACTCTTAGTAGTCCCAAGTAGAGTCTAAGAGTTAGTTGACACCCAAAGACTCATTATCCTCTTTTTGAAGTTAGACTTTGGGTTGCAAGGGTGTTACTTGAAGTTATTTGAAGAGAGTATAAGAGGTAGGAGATGAAGCATTGTAAACCCATAACACCTCCCCTCTCCTCTCCCTAGTGTCGTATGGTCAAATTATATTGATGATGGGAGACCACTTAAATTCATGGATCTAAAGAGGATCAAATTCAATAGCTATCGCCATGATTACATATAAGCACACAAATACGAAAATAAGGAAATATAATCTCAAAACATGCAAGATGATTTCATTGCAAAATCTACATACATTTTTTCATTACCATGAAGACTTTAAATACCAAGGTACAAGAAATTGTTCTCACCTTCCATCTCTAAGAGAACTTCCAAAATAAAGTTCATCTCTAAGAGAACTTCCAAAATAAAGTCTTCATTACCATGAAGACTTTAAATACCAAGGTACAAGAAATTGTTCTCACCTTCCATCTCTACGAGAACTTCCAAAATAAAGTTCATCTCCTAAACTCACCTTCCATCTCTAAGAGAACTTCCATAATAAAGTGCATCTCCAAGATTCACTCTTCAATTGCATGTGATAGCTTTGCTTACATCTTTGAATTCACCTTTTTAGTAATTTACTTTTATCCATTCCCAAACTAACCTCCGATAAGGATAACCATATGAATGCACATATTTGAGAAAACCCTTGCCTCTCTTAAATATGAATTCACATATTTGAGAAAACCGTTGCCTCTTAAAATCATCAAATGTGGAAGATCAAAAAGCCTCCCATAGTATGTAAACCTTAATTTCCAACCCCTTCCCTTGGGGATGTATTCCTAAATATCACTCTCTGTAGGACCCTACACTTGAGACACACTCTAGTTTAGTTTGGAGTCACAAGTGCCATCCAAAACCTTGGTTGGATCGTGATACTCGTTTGACCACATGTAGAGGCTATAAAGGAAATGTTACACCGAGGGAAGGCCTCATATGGGGCACCTCAAAATGGGTGCACATACTCCCCATCATGGAGAGCCTTGTCACCTACTCTTTTTACAGCTCATTGTAGCATGTAAAATTTTGATTGAAAATGGCAAGGAAGAAATATAACATGACGATCCAAAAACCAATTGATGTTGAAGGGCGCAGAAAGAAATTTCCAATCAATTGGTTGTGAATAGTAAACAGTTCCCAATGCATGTCTTTGAGGGAACCCTTGCCTTTCCTTCAATCATCAAATGTGGAAAAACAAAGTCCCTTCACTTAAACGTAATATACAAACTCGTAATTTCCAGTACCAAATCGTTACTACAGGCCACTCCCATCCCCGAGGGTCTCATTCCCATTCCACCAATGTTAATGGCCCTTCCTTCTAAATTATCACTGCTGATGGTCCTCGCATATCCCTAGTGTTGAGAGGGTAGTAAAAGATAGGTATGTTTATATAGTTTTTAGGAATATACATATAGTTTCTCATGTATATACATTTTTTTAAGTATGAATATTTTACACACCTACAAGAGGACCTCTCATGTAAATGTAAGCACTTTATGGCCTTTCTTAAAAAATGGTCTACTGTGTTCACACGTGATATCATATGTTTTTTAAAATAAAACCTTCCAAGTCCATGACCTAGCTCACAATTGTCTTAATGCAGCTAAATCTCTTACACATATCCCAAGTCATATGTTATCCCCGAAAATGGTTTGATTGAGAATGGAAGCCAATGCAAGACAAAGGTTAACAAAGGACGTTGCAAGTTCCAACTAAGATTAATGCTTGCAAAAAAAAAAGGATTGAGCACATGACGGTATCTAATTCATAGATGGGCACCCAAGATTGGTTCACATGGTGAAGGACGCCAATAACATGACCAAATGTGGTGATTTAAGGTGGATTATAGGTCTCCCAATACCTAAAGATTGAAACCCATCAGCTTGATGAAAAGCCAATTTTTACTTGGACCTTCATTGTGATAGATAATTGAATTTTTAAGCACTACTGATGGCACCACAGTAGGATGTGCCTAGGCCATATTTGCTAAACTAGAAAGCCAAAAGACTAAGGAACTAAAGACTAGACTATCAAATAAGTGGCTATGGACAAGTGTGAATGTCCATAACTTAAGATGTATACAAATTAAAGAACATGTACTCTCAATACACTTTTTACATGCTAGTTTGAACTTGTGAACTCCTTTTTTGCCCTCTTTCCTTTTATCCATATGCAGGTTGACATTAAGAGTCATATGTGTTAGTTTTGGCACATCATGAACAGTACTAGCTCAACTTTGATGCTTATATAAGCATACAAAGCTTGGATAATATTCCTAGGTGTGAGTGAGCACCTACTGGGCTAAAAAAAATACTTGAAGAAAGTGTTGTCCAAATATGGGCAATGAATGGAGCTAGGAAGATGAAGGGAAGTAGTGCACAAGAGGTGAGTTAGAAGATACAAAATGGAACTATGGGATAGGAGAGGAGGAAGGCTAAAATGCTTGTTAAGTTTCCACGGTAGAGCAATCTTTCATGGTGTTTGCCTTGTGTAGCTTGGAGTAGAGATTGCACAAGAAGGCATAGTCTTGAGGGTAAAAGAGAAAGGAGACCGGAAAGAGAATTGGTTTACTCTCTAAAAAGATAGTGAACACGCACTAAACAAATCACACCCCCACCACACAAAGAATGTCACAACATCACATAAATAGTGTACCATGTCATCAAACACCCACCATACACGTGTGCCACATCATCACACACTATTCAAAATAATGTGCCACATCACACTACACAAAATAGTGTACCCCATCATGAGACACTCACCACATCGTCAACATAGCGTACATCATCAAAATAGGGAGAAAGACTTTGTGTGTGTGTGAGAGAGAGAGAGAGAGAGAGAGAGAGAGAGAGAGAGTATGTGTATCAAGATACTTCTTGCTTAATTGTGAGAGAGAGACATCCATTTGTTGAAACGAAGAAAAAATGATGAGTGACACGATGGAGGAGCATGCAGAGGAGAGGAGTGACCAAACGGAAGTATTATTTTGGGAGTCCACTCGATAAGCGGGTAACAATGACAATTGAATTTCTATTCTATAACCTAGGTTGGGGTGGTAAGTAACATCTTTGGCACCCTTTACCGAGGAACACTTTGTTCCCTTCCCTCTTTGCATTGTTAGCTTAGCTCAATAGATGAGAAAATCTTGCCCATGACTCTTGTGACCTGGTGGTTGTGTGTATAAAGAAAGGGTTTGTTCATCTAAACCCTCAATTGCTCCATGAGAGAGCTCGTAAGTTGAAGCAAAATCTTTCTAAAAAGAAATAGTGATGTTGAGATTTTAGACATTGCTTTGAAAACATATGTAGCTTTTACTCTGGATATAAAATATATAAGTGCTGACTCTTCACAGCTGCCCCTGTATTTCTGCTGATCCAAGCTCCCTTCTTCAAAACTAGATTGCCGTAAGTAGAAAACAATTTCTTGCTGGCCAGAAAGTTTGAGCAAGTGCAAAAGAGAGGCAACATTACATGAGCAAACCAAAAGCCCAAGGTCCCAGCCCCCAGAAAACGATGGCACAAACTGTTTTTAAAGAGATGCACAAATTGAAAAGATGAAAACTTTTCAACAATACAATGTACAGAAGCAACTGATCCATATCATTCACTTGGTGTGTTGAGTGCAGACTGAAGAGCATCTTCCAGGTATTTTTCTGCTGCCTCAATCTCCCTTCTTTTATCCTCGATTGCAAGCTCCGCAAGGGCTTTGTCCTGCAAAGAAATGTAACATAAAGCACAGAACACACAAGGCTGAAAAGATACACAAACCCGCATAATCAAAGGGTGAAAGGTAAAGCACCGGGGGTAGATCTTGATAACTCCGAAGAGTATCCAAAATTGGCTTGGTTTTTCTCTCCAAATCTTTTCGAAGCTCAACCATTTGCATAAGGACCCCATGATTGATCTCAGGAGTGTATCCAACACGGCTCAACACAGTCTGCATACAAATCACAAAAAATGGTAAGGGCACATCAACCTAAAAACTTCACTGTATTTGCAGGATTCTGTAAATAATGCCTTATAGTTTGCAAGCTGTTGAAGGTATTGGCGCTCTTTCGAAGCCATCATTTTCAGGTTAGTTTGCCATTGCATAATGGGACCTTCGCAACTCGCTACCTCCTCTTCAAGCTGGGCAAGTGTCCTGCAAGAGCTCCCATATGTCAGTCTTTATTAGTGCAGCAATATTGCACCATGACATAAAGTCCAGTGAGAACTTGAACCTCTTTAGTTGCGTAAGTCGGGCAATCGCCTTCCGAGTGTTATCCAGCAGCATCTTAGATTCCTTTTGAGCCTTCGATCTCCTCTCTTCTACGTCTGATTTCCGTAAAGATAAATCCCCAAACGCCACCAGAAAACTGACAGACAGGTTTAAGCTTAAAACCCACTGGAACAAAGTGAAGTTGAGATAATAATAACCTTAAAAACAGGGTGTCCCTTTGATCTCTACGAACCTGCTTACTTCTACATCTTTTAGGTTTAGGAGATGCGCAACATTCGCCAAATTTTGAGCTGAAGCGACCGCAGTTTGTGGCAAATTCTCTTGTGCCAAACCGACAGCCTCCAGGATTTCCCTAACTCGTGCAGCTGTGAGGGATGACAACATACGCATTATAACATGGAGAACCAGCACACACATTCCATGATTATGGCTTCTCTGATCAATTTGAAATCAAAGCATGGCTATGACCAAGGTCCAAAACACATGCCATGGATATAAAACTCCTGAACAATTTCAAGAGTTGCTATGGAAAGCATACTTCTCTGCGAAAACCTAAAAGAAAACTGCACATTTGAAAATAGAAAAAATATCACAGCCCTGGCTGGCAGGTATCTGGGACACCCAAGGAAAAAAGTGGAAATGTCTGTTGCAGAATGTATTCAACAGCGATGAGGGGGGTGAGCGCACAATGTACCATGGGTATGGCAACTGAAAATTTCTAGAAAAACATTGAAATGTGTGTTGCAAGACACAAACATGATTACACATGTAAATGTGCGCACGTGCGTGTGCGCGCACCCCCCCCTCCTCATAGATATGCGTTTACAGCGTCAATCTATGGTTCATGAGTTGCCACCTATGCAGCTCCCACATAAGCATGTATGCGAGGGATGCATATTGGGAAAGATGCATTGTCAGTCCTTTCCAAAAGATGACACTGTGCGGGCTACTTGGCCATTGCAGCTCGTATATAGTGATTTATGTGGCCCTATGAGGGCACCATCTTTTGTTGGACATTTGTACTTTGTGACTTTCATTGACGATTACACTCGTTTTTGTTCGCTATATGGTTTGAAAGCTAAATCAGATGCATTGTCAGCTTTCCATCAATTTCTCCCTATGGCTAAAAATGCTTGCAGCCATAAGCTCATGACATTCATTGCATACAAATCAAGGGAGGGAATATTTGTCACATGAGTTAACAACTTTTATGTAGGCACGTGGTTTTCTCATCAGTATACTACTCCTTATACACCACAGCATAGCGAATGGTGTGGCTGAGCACTGTAATCGTACACTTATGGAAATGGCGAGATGTATGCTTAAAAGCAAGGATTTGCCATCCAGATTTTGGCTTGAAGCGGTCATGTGCGCCAACTATGTGCTAAACCATTGTTCCATTAAAGCATTGAAATCTATGACAACTTATGAGGCTTGGAATGGTAGAATCCCTGGAGTCACTCATATGCGTGTTTTTAGATGTCTGGCTTACGTGCATGTACTAGCACAATAGAAACATAAACTTGAAGCAAAAGCATTGAAATGTATTTTTGTGGAGTACCAGGAAGATTATTGTGTCCAGAGATGTCATCTTTGATGTGTTAGAATATGCAGCGGAGATGAAGACAAAATCTGAAAACTCAAGAGCAAGTGCACTGCAGAAAAACAGAGCAGTAGAGAGGGAGAGAGAGAGAGAGGCGTGTAACTCTACTATATACACTAGGAATCCTGAAATACTGAATACTACATGTGTGGGGGCAAGGGGCCATTTTATATGGCCCCTATGAGCCAGACGGCCAGCCCAAAAAGCAGCCGACTGGAGCAAAAACATCACCACTTGCTCATATCTCCAGTCAGCCAGCACACCAGAACAGCCTCCCACACCTAGTAAAAATAGGGAAAAAATATGGAGTGGGGAAAAATGAGAAAACACCTAAATCGGGCGGGCACACCCACAACAGAGGCGCTGGTGTTAAATATATAGACAGGAGATCACTGCTAGCACCCCCTCTCAGCTCCTGGATGTGAAACCAACCCCAGGGAGCTGGAGTGCCGCCGGTGCAAAGCCTGAGATAGAGACTTCGTGAAGAAGTCCACTGCACTATCCTCCATCGAACAGAACTCTAGCAAGATGTCAATAGCAACGATCTTTTCACGAACAAAATGCCTCTGGATGACCATGGGTTCCTCCAGTGGAAACCCAATCCTACCAAGTAACCTCTGCAACCTCACCACCTCGCAAGCAGCACCACATGCAGCCCGGTATTCTGCCTCTGTCGTCGACAAGGCAAAAGATGGCTCCCTCTTACTGCTCCTGAGCCAAGGGAAAAACTGTAGCCTGATGTCAAGGTCCTTGTGTCTGGCTCTCCTCCCCAATCTGAGTCACTCCGACCGTGGAGTCTGACTCCATCCATCAATACCCTTCCTGTGTAAAAGAGTCCAAGATCCTTCGCATGCTGCAGAAACCATAAGATACTCAATCCTGCCTCTCCCAAAGAGTCCTCTGCAAACATGAGCTCAACAGCCTCATCAGGAAGCCCCCGTCCAATCTGGTATGCAACAACCAAATCAATGAACCATTCTGCTTCCGAGTCAAGAAGGCATCATACTGCTCACAAGGATCAACACCTATTACGGTGGGATGCCAAATCCTAGAAACCTGCTGAAGACCACTCAAGGCCTTCGGAAACTTGCAACCAACCCCCTCTGAATCCAGAACCACAAAGCCTCGAGAATGTGCAACATCCACCTCCTTCTGCAAGTAATCAACTACCACCTGCCTGGCCTTCCAATAGGTCCCCGTGGAAAGAACTTCCTCATCTACAGGAGATTCTTTGTCCCGAATACTACGAGACTTCAGAGCATAGGTTACCTGTAAAGTTTTCTCTGACTGGTGAACACAAGAACTACCAACTTCTGTACTGGAAAGTTCTGCCAACTGCTGCCATTAAGTGGTAAGCTATCCACCATCTGGTCCCCGAAAGCCCTCACCTGCAGCGTATCCACACTTAAGTGGCCATTACCAGACTGCTACTCATCACAAAACTGAGGACCTGGGAGAGAGAGTGCTGAAAGTTTGTAAACTCCATTCTCCACTCCACCTTCCCAAACTACCTGGCCTGTTGCGTTGTCCTGGAGAGCAACAAAATGCTCATCAAACTCCACCCATATGCCAGTCTTGCAAACCTGATGCACTGACAACAGATGAAAACCAAGTGATGGAACATACAACACCTAGGAGGAATGCTTCCCCCCTCTCTCATCGGGAACTATCTTCACCCTGCCCTCACTATGAACTGGGATAGTGGATGTATCCCCAGTAAGAATGTGACCAGAATACCTGTAGAGATCCTGTAAATCTAAACGAGGAGTCATGTGCCTGGAAGCACCACTGTCTAGAATCCACTCCCGAGTATCCGTAACTCTCCTCCCGAGTATCCGTAACGGAGAGTCCTCCAACCTCCTCCCTACCCGAAGAAAATGAAACATCGGTGTCCATCACCTCTAGGTGCACAAAAGTGTTGGGGTAAAGGCATTATGCCCACCCTTATAGTGTGTACAAGCCCATAAGTTATAGTACATAGTACACTTAGTACTTTTAATGTACTAAGTGCACTATGTGTACTAGTGCAATATACATGTGTGATAGGGGAGTCACACACTCATTCCCATGAGTTGACTTATCCCCACAACTCTCTCTCTCTCTCTCTCTCCCTTGTTGCTTCTCTGTGTGTATGTCTCCCACATGAACTCTAACCCTAATTCCATCTCTCCCATTCAACTGGTATCAGAGCCCTGGAGCAGTCGTACTGTTATGCTGAATTCTGGTCGTGCTGAATTCTGATCTGAGGGTCACCTTGTCCTTTTTTTTTGGTCGCCTTTCTCTGCCCAGCCAACCAGCGTGGGCTGCCCAGCCAGCCCCAGCCAGTAGCGTGGGCTGCCCAGCAGCCACGAGGTCTGGCCAACATCGCCTTGCCCTTCCAGCATGGTCTGCCCAGCAGCCACGAGGTCTGCCCAACATCACCTTGCGCATAGCGCTGGCCACTTAGGCGAAGGGCAAGCGTGTCAGCGCATCGTAGCGAAACGATAGGCGAAGGTATCTGCTGGGCGTGAGCGAGCACCTGTAGCGCTACTAAGCGAGGCGCCTGGCCACAAGGCGTAAGAGCTCCGTTAGTCGACCGCTGGCCACCAGGCGATTACACGAGCGTGGAGTTCCGGTGCAGACAACGTGTCAATACAACAGGCGAAGTCGGCGGCAACAAACGGGCCCCCAACGCGTTGCTTCTATGCTGCCCGTGGCTGTAATCGATTCGCTTGTTGTTTCGGCAGATTTCGTCTCGTCCATCTCCTCGACATAGCGGGCCCCCCTTCGCCCTCCCGCATCTTCGTGTTCAAAGGAGTACTAGTCTCAAAGGAGTACTACATCAGCTGCAGCACAGCAAACGCATCTCCATCAACACAAGCAGCATCAGACGTGCCCCCCCCTTTCTCCTGCAACAACTGAAATTCAGCCTGCAGATCAGAGAAATTCAAAAAATTAAGAGGTATTTGCCTTCAATTTTGGGAATTTCTTATCAGTTCAATCAATTGAGCAGGTACAGGTGCCGAATTGCTCAATTTCTGAGCAAAATTGGCAAAATTGGGTGACACTGGTCACAATCAGGATCAATTTGCAGAAAATTGGATGTCGAAATTTGGGGCTTTTGATGTAATTGTGCAATTAAGCACTCATACATGCTGTATGATGTGAGAAATCGCACATTTGGGCAAATTTGCAGCAAATTGCAGTGCAAATCAAGGGGCTTTTGTGCCGATTGGATTGATTTGCATGCAGGCAATCGCATTTGATGCTGTGGATAATGTGTTGATGCCTTACAAGCACTCAATGTGCCTGTAAATCAAGGGGCTTTCATGTATTGGATGTATATGTGGCCAGGGGGAAGCATCGCGAACACTTTGGATGCCTTCATGTGCGTCAATGTACCATGTATGATCAGCAATTGATCTTAATTCAAAGGGCTTTTCAAGATTTTATGCTTGTTGAGCTTGGCAAAGCAGCAGGCAAGACTTTTATGCCTTGAATCCTCAAAAATCAGCTTGCAGTCAAGGGGCTTTTGCCCAATTTCTGTTCGGAACTGTTGTATGCAGTGTTCGGGACTGTAAAAGTCTGATTTTCACTCATTTGGACAGCCAGGATAGCATTTATTGCTACTGTACCTGCTGGTATAGATTTGGTACAGTTTTGTACAAGTTTTGGCATGGCTGCACATTGATTTGAGTGAGCAAAAGGTTCATTTACAGCTGCTGTACTTGCCAGTACAGATTTGGTACATTATTGGTGAGCACTTAGTACTGCTGTACAGTACTTTAGAAGGGCAACAGAGCACATTTAAGGTGCTGTCCTAAATCTGCAGCAACCAAATTTTGGTGATTTCATCACATAAAGTGGGAGAAAAGTTGCATTTGTGCTTCCGCAGTGGGAGATAAAGCTTGGGAGAACAACTGTGAGCACTTTGTGTGCTTTTGGTGCAGTGTTTGCACATTTTGCAGGGAGTCAGGCATTGACAGGTTGCATATTGCTATGGCAACCACAGGTGAGAGCTCTTCATTGCTTCACATCAAGAAGCTTGAAGGCTCACATAACTATGATATTTGGCAAACCCAGTGCTACAATGTGTTGCTCCAGAAGAAGCAGCACAAGCCTATCAAAGAAAGGGGTGTAAAGCCCGCTTCTCTTACTGCTGAAGAGTGGGAAGATATGGATGAGCTGGCAAGATCTACTATCATGTTGTCTGTGTCAGACTCTTTACTTTTCAGCATTCGTGAAGAGAAGACAGCTTGGGGAATGTGGCAAAGATTGCAAGACTTGTATGCCCAGCAAAGTGCCTCAAACAAAGTGTATTGGTTGAAGAAACTCATAGGTCTTCAGATGAAGGAAGGGGCGTCTATGGCAGCCCATCTAAATGAGTTTAATGGTATTGTCAGCCAAGTTATAAATCAAAAGTTGGCAATGGACGATGAGTTCAAAGCCACTTTTCTCTTATGCACTTTGCCAGAGAGTTGGGACACATTCAGGACAGCCACTAGCAATTTGAATGCTATGCTGTCATATGCGGATGTTGAGGGTGCTCTCCTTCAAGAGGAGATGAACAGGAAAAACAACTCTGTTGGAAAGTCCAATGCAATGAATGCACGTGGGAGATCCCAGCAAAGGGGTAAAAGCCAAGAACGGGGAAGGAGCAAGTCTCGCTCCAAAAAGGACTTGGAATGCCATTATTGTGGCAAGAAGGGACACATCAAAAAGCAATGCTACAAATGGAAAAATGATCAAAAGGAAAAGGGAAAAGGCAAAGACAAAGACAAAGATGAAGCCAAAGGACAAAAGTGGAGTCAAGATTGAAGAAATCAATGTGTCACATGCAGGTGGCAGTGAGGATGAGGTCCTATTTACGTCTTCACTTGATGCCCATTCACTTCTTACAGGTGGTCATGGTATGCACTCATGGATCATTGATTCAGGTGCCTCCTTTCATGTCACAGGTTGCAGAGACTTGTTTGTCAGGTATACTGCTGGCAATGAAGGAGTGGTTTATTTGGGTGATAACCATGCATGCAAGATTCTTGGCAGAGGTGATGTGAGACTTGTGTTTTCAGATGGCTCACAGCTTATGCTCCATGATGTCAGGCATGTGCCTGAGATCAAAAAGAACCTGCTTTCTACTGGACAGCTTGATGATGCTGATTATGTTACTACATTTGGTTGTGAAAAGTGGAAGATTTGTAAGGGCTCACTGGTTGTTGCCAGAGGCTCTAAGGTGGACACTCTTTATTTCATGCATGCAGGTGTTTGTCACCATGCTAATGTAAATGCAACCGAACTGCCGGAAATCTCTATGTGGCATAGCCGGTTGGGACACATGAGTGTCAAGGGAATGGAGCAATTGTCTCGTTTGCGTTACTTGCCTTCTCTAAAGTTTTCAAGTTTTCAGTTTTGTGAGCATTGTATATATGGTAGGCAACTACAGTGCCCCCACAAGAAAGCTCTTGGACAGAAAGATGCTCAGTTAGAGCTTGTGCATACAGATGTATGTGAGATGCCTCAGCTTTCTTTGGGAGGGGCAAAATATTTTGTGTCTTTTATTGATGATGCCACACGCAAGGTGTGGGTTTATCCTCTTCGTTTGAAGAGTGATACATTCTCAGTGTTTGAGAAGTTTGTTGCTCTTGTTGAAAATCAAACTGGCAAAACACTGAAGGCTTTGCGTTCCGACAATGGTGGAGAGTATATGTCCAAACAATTTCAGATGCTAAAGGCATCAAGAGGGAGCTCTCTACTCCTTATGATCCTCCACAAAACGGGACAGCAGAGAGGATGAACAAGACCATTCAGGAGAAGGTCCGTTCTATGTTGTCACATGCTGCGTTACCTCATGGTTTTTGGGCTGAAGCTATTATGACAGCCGTTCATCTTATAAACAGGTCACCGAACACGAGGCTTGGTGGGAAAGTGCTAGAGGAAGTATGGACAGGGAAGCCTCCGTCATACAAGCACTTGAGAGTGTTTGGTTGCGTTGCGTACGTGCACATACGTAGGGAAATGCGCACCAAACTTGATCCTAAGTCTCACAAATGCATATTCCTAGGATATGGTGACAGAGGTGAAATGGGGTATAGACTTTGGGATCCCGTGAATAGAAAGATTATACGCAGCAATGATGTCATTTTTGATGAAACATGCATGTATAAGGAGCCTGCAAGGCAACAGGAGCCTGGCAGAGTCATCTTTGATGATGATGGACATCATGGACAACAACAAAGGGCTGTAAATCAGCCATTACAGCAAGAAAACCAGCCCTTAAATGGTGCTGAAAATGGTCCAAATGGACAGCCAGAGATGGCAGAAGATATCCCTATGGATATACCACAGTTAGAGGAGATACCGGGCATGATTTTTCAGCCTTATGGCATGGAACAGGAGCCACCAATGGGTGATATGCAGGCTGGACAGCAACCTGCAAATGATGGTCATTGGGTACGGAGGTCCACAAGACCCTCCAGAGCCCCTGACAGGTTTGTTCCAGGGGTTGACTACTTGATGCTTACTGACTGTGGGGAGCCCTCATGTTACAAGGAGGCTTTACAGAGGGCAGACAAAGCTCTATGGGAGCGTGCCATGAAGTCAGAGATGGATTCTCTGCATAAAAATGGAACATGGAAGTTGGTGCATTTGCCTGCAGGCAAGAAGGTTTTGCCATGCAAGTGGGTTTACAGGCTCAAAGTTGCACCAGATGCAAAGCCAAGATACAAAGCCAGGTTAGTGGCTAAGGGCTTCAAGCAGGAATATGGTGTGGACTTTGAGGAGATCTTCTCTCCAGTGGTCAAAATGACCACACTTAGAGCTGTGTTAGCTTTGGTTGCGCATGATGACCTGGACTTGATTCAGATGGATGTGAAGACTGCTTTTCTTCACGGTGATCTCCATGAGGAGATATATATGCAGCAGCCAGAGGGTTATGCAGTGAGTGGAAAGGAGAAGCTTGTATGCAAGCTGAAAAAGAGTCTTTATGGGCTCAAACAGGCACCAAGAGAATGGTATCATAAATTTGATACATTCATGAAATCCCAGAAATTTAGGAGAAGTGACATAGATCACTGCTTGTACACCAAGAAAGCTTTGGATGGCAGTCTATTGATCCTCATCTTGTATGTTGATGATATGTTGATTGCCGGGAAATCTCGTAAAGTGATGGATGCCTTGAAGCAGAGGCTGCATCAAACCTTTGATATGAAGGATTTGGGTGATGCAAATCACATCTTGGGAATGCGGATACTTCGGGACAGAAATCAGCATGTGTTGTATTTGTCTCAGAAGGAATACATTGGCAAAGTCTTGCAGAGGTTCAATATGGACGGGGGGAAGAAGACTAGTACTCCTTTGCCTCCATATGTGAAACTCAGTGCTATGGACAGCCCACAATCGGATAGAGACAGGGCTGATATGGCCAAGGTTCCGTATGCTTCAGCTTGTGGCAGTCTCATGTCTGCCATGGTTGCTACTAGGCCAGACATTGCATTTGCAGTGGGAGTGGTTTCTAGATACATGGCCAACCCTGGCAAGAAGCATTGGGAAGCAGTGAAAGGTGTCATGAGATACCTGAAGGGCACACAGGATATGTGCATTTGTTTTGGCAAACAGGATGCATTAGTGCATGGTTACACAGATTCGGATTATGCCGGTCATCCAGATAACCGGAAGTCTACTACCGGTTATGTATTTACATTCACAGGAGGTGCTGTGCCATGGATATCCAGGATGCAGAAGTGCACAGCCTTATCTACTACAGAGGCCGAGTATATTGCAGCCACAGAGGGTTGCAAGGAGGCATTATGGCTATCTCGGTTAGTGGTTGATTTGGGTTATACGGGGGATATTCCATTGTTGCATTGTGACAGTCAGAGTGCCATCCAGTTGGCAAAGAACTCTGTTTTTCATGCAAAGACGAAGCATGTGGATGTGAAGTATCACTTCATCAGAGAGGTGATAGAGAACAAGCAAATTCAGCTTGTTAAGATTCATACGGATGACAACCCGGCTGATCTGTTGACAAAGAGTTTGCCTCCGGAGCGGTTTGCTCATTGCAGACACTTAATGGGCATTGGATGAGGCCAGTTTCAGCCTTGATATGGCCTTGTATATTATCATGTACATGCTGATTTTTTCTTTTCCTTAAGGGCACTTTGCCTTTAAGTGGGAGGTTGTTGGGGTAAAGGCATTATGCCCACCCTTATAGTGTGTACAAGCCCATAAGTTATAGTACATAGTACACTTAGTACTTTTAATGTACTAAGTGCACTATGTGTACTAGTGCAATATACATGTGTGATAGGGGAGTCACACACTCATTCCCATGAGTTGACTTATCCCCATAACTCTCTCTCTCTCTCTCCCTTGTTGCTTCTCTGTGTGTATGTCTCCCACATGAACTCTAACCCTAATTCCATCTCTCCCATTCAAAAAGTTGGAGTCTTCACGGTTGCTGCTAAGGATTCTTCACCCTTCTCAGTGCTCCACTTGGACATTGCCTCCAATAGTGGCCTTTCTCACCACAATCATTACAGGTCCTCTTTGCCTTCAATTTCTCGCAGTCTGCGTCGGCCTTCTTCTCAGAAGACTTCTCCGGTGAAGCCTTCCCTTTGCCCTTGTTATTACGGCCTTTCAACCGTTGGCCAGTTAAGGCCTCCGAACCTCCGCCGCCCTGTGGAGGGTTCGTGAATCTTTCCTCCTGGTCCAAGACCACGGACAAAAGCTCCTCCCATGTGATGGTGCTGAGCTTGCCACTGGTAATCAAAGAAGAGTAAAATGCTGAGAACTGAGAGGGTAAATGCGACAACAACGTGATGGCCATATTCTCCGATGATATCTCTTTCCCAGCTTGGAGAACTTCTTGCTGAAGAGCTTGCAGCTTGTTGATGTGCTCCTGCATCGTCGTCGACGACTTTGCAGGATTAATCACCCGCATCTGTACTTCCAAGGAGACCCTCTTCATAAGCGATACCCTGTTATAGAGAGAAGCCAAATGCTGCCATATACCTCTGGCCAGTGTCATATGCTTGATATGATTGATTACCTACGGTGTGCAGTTGAGAAAAATGAAAGAATGGACCCTGGCGTTGACACGATCCCACAACTGTGCATGTGCCTCGCGTTCCTTCCGAATTGAGGGTAACTCCCCTTCCTCTAACTCCGGCCGTGGAACCCCAACAACAATGAAATCAGCAAGGTCGTAAGACTCCAAAACAGATTCCATCATTATCTTCCATATGCTGTAGTTGTTCCGTCCAACTGACGGTCCACTAGGAACGTGGGGAGTGTCGGGATCTTCACATGCTTCTCAGCCATCTCAAGTAAATCTGCCATTGCGGGAGTGTAACTGAAAAGGGTGGGTGGGTGGGAAAAAAGAAGAACTTAAACCTGCGAGTGGCTGTCCAGCAAATCAGCCCGCCTTCCTCTTGCTTCTCCTCTTCCTGGACAGCCCAAAACAGTCCACCAATCAGCAACAAAACAGCCCCCCTCTTGCTCACACAGTTCCCAAGAGTTATCAAGATCCTAGAGCTCTGATACCATGTCAGAATATGCAGCGGAGATGAAGACAAAATCTGAAAACTCAAGAGCAAGTGCACTGCAGAAAAATACAGCAATAGAGAGGGAGAGAGAGAGAGGCGTGTAACTCTACTATATACACTAGGAGTCCCGAAATACTGAATACTGCATGTGTGGGGGCAAGGGGCCACTTTATATGGCCCCTATGAGCCAATTGGCCAGCCCAAAAAGCAACCAACAGGAGCAAAAAGCTCACGACCTGCTCATATCTCCAGTTGGCCAGCAAAACTCAGTCGGCCAGCACAGAGATGGAGACGTGGAGCAGCAGGGGCAGTCGGCTAGCATACAGAACACTCAGACTAGCAGTCCGCCAGTGTATGGATCAGCCAGGAGCCACAAAACAGGCTCCCACACCTGGTAAAAATAGGGAAAAAATATGGAGAGTGGGAAAAAATGAGAAAACACCTAAATCAGGCGGGCACACCCACAACAGAGGCCCTGGTGTAAATATATAGACAGGAGATGACTGCTAACATGATGAATATGCATCTCAACCCATGCTTTCATGTAGGCTATAGCCATCAATTGATGCCCCAGATGTCTTTGATACATTGCTACCATTATTTGGTACAGGTAATGTCACCATTTGGTCCATATCCGTTTCTAGAGCCACTTATACGGGACTGTCACTCCATAGAGCGGCCATATATGTACCATGTTCACATGGTGGCCACGCCAGTGTCCCATGTGAAAGGATCAATCATTTGGTGTCACATGAACGGGAACTAGTTGTGTGCCACCCGTGTGTGACTAGTATTGTGCCATATGGACGAGAGCCTGTTTGCTGCCACCCATGTATAACTAGGATTGCGTCTTATCCTTTGGACTGTCACTCCATGGTAGGACTGATATTCGTGCCGACCTTGTCTATGGGATTGTCACTCCCGTGCCAAGACTTGTGTTTTACCTATGGGACTGTCACTCCATAGGAAAACCACGACTTCACATTTCTGTCGCGCCAGTTTTGTGCCCGACAAGAAATCTTTGTACAAGTTTCATGAAAGGGAGATTTCGTCCATTACATGTGTACATGCATTTATGTTTGCATGCAAAAACTTATTTTCGGATAACTTGTTCTCGTGTGTTTGCCTACTATGTCGTGCCAGTACACTGGACGGGGACGCCCCCAGTGTACCGTGGGTGTGCTGTTTGCTGATAAGTTGGTGTGGCGTGTGAACTATCCTTTTTGGCCTTTTCAAATGTTAAATCCCTTAAGTAATGTCAACCTTAATAATTATAATGTTGGGTGTTCACACACATTTAAACATTGACTGGACATTTGCTCTAATGTGGGTGCCCAACATTATTAATAACATTTATAGTTATTATTGCATGAGATAATTCTTCTTCCCCCACACGTGGATGGTTGGTGGGAGTGTGATTGAAGGAAAGTACCTACCTTGTTATAAGTAGCCAGTACCCGCCTGTTGTACCCGACTACATCTCCTGTACTTGATGTACCTGCTATACCTGATTGCATCTCCTGTACCTGCTATACCCGATTGCATCTCCTGTACTATTGTACCTGTTGTACCCAACTGTACCTACTGTACCTGCTATACCCAATTGTGCTTGTTGTCCATGGTGTACCTGTTGTACTGGCTGTACCAGCTATACCACCTGTACCTGCTTTGTACCAGCTGCTTTCTGTAAACGGAAGGGCAATTGAACACGGAAAATCTAATCAATCATGAAATCTGAAAATACACATAAGTATGCCAGATAAAACAAGATGACAAATTTGCACAGTACACCACACTAGGGGCCAGAAGATGGGCTAACCCCCCTCCCCCCTTTATGGTTAGATTACCAAAAAGGAGTCTGCTTCCAATACAACTTTGCGAGTGCCTAGGGTTCACCATTGGTTGCACCTGTTTCTTCCAATACAATATGAAAACAAGAAAACATAACATAATCTGAATTTGTTGACAATTCTCAACACAAGTGAGCATTGCCGGCATAAAGCATATGGAGGACAACCATGGACAGCCCAAAGCACTCCCACATCAGCCCGGGACAGCTCTACATGTGAGGATTATGTTGTTAATCCCTCATATTGTGTACTAATTACTACTTAAGTACTTAACTTAGAGAACAAGAATCTTCAGGGGAACACTTGAGAGAAGATTGAATTGAATTGAGTACAATAGGTCTCTTATATAGGAGATGAAGATTGAATTGAATTAAACTGAGTACAATAGGTCTCTTATATAGGAGATGAAGAGACACATTTGAAGAGGCATGTCCTTTGATGAAAGGACATGACCATAGACGAAAGGATACAACTTTAGGCTAAGGGATGTGTCTACTCGATGTAGAGGCACAACCATTCATCAAGGGATACAACCATTCGTCGAAGGGATGTGGCTATTCGATGAAGAGGTACATCCTTTGGCGAAGAGTCGCAACCAATCGAGGGTAGGGGTTCCCTTGGCTGGTTACTCTTTGCATCTGCAACAGGAATCAGCAATGAAGAGAGTATCTGATACATACATACGTCACAATCGTGACATTCCCTCACATTTAAAATAAAACCCATGTGTCAAATGATAGACATCCGTTTGTCAAAGAACTCCTGAAGAAGATTAGGGTACTGCTGCATTTCTTCATCTATTTGCCAAGTGGAATCAAACTCATCCAAATCCATCCACTTCACAAGAAATTCTGTAGTCAACTTTCTTCTTGTTTCCTTCTGTCGTACGTCAAGAATTACTTCTGGAACAAGAATAATATGGTCATCTTCAATTTCTGGTACATATGAAGATAAGTCTGGAACAGCGAATCTCCTTGAACATACTGTTTGAGCCAAGAAATGTGAAAAGTCGGATGAACCTTCCCCCATGAAGGTGGAAGTTCCAACTTGTAACTGACAACTGAATTTTTCTTAAGAATCTTGAAAGGCCCATGGAAGCGAGGTCGCAACTTTGGAAAAACTGACTTCAATGTTTTGTAGCGGTGAGGTGCCACATATAACAAGACCAAATCTCCTTCTTGAAATTCTACATGTCGACGATGCTTGTTGGCCTGTTTTTGATATGTTTGTTGCACATGGACCAATTTATCTCGAACTTGCACAAGCACATCTTGCATTTCCTGAACCAACTGATCTGCCAATGCCACTTTGTGTTGTAAAACAAAGTTTGTAGGCACAAGAGGAGTATGCCCATATGCTGCTTGAAATGGAGTTAATCCAATTGCTGAATGATGGGAATTATTATAAGCAAATTCCACGAGTGGCAAATAATCTTCCCATGATGCCAAACGGGATTGAATGTAATGTCGAATCATTTCTTCCAAAATCTGATTGACTCTTTCAGTCTGTCCATCTATTTGAGGATGATAGGCTGAACTGAACAACAAATTCGTGCCAAGAGATTTGAACAAAGACGTCCAAAAATGTCCAGTGAACTTTGGATCTCTGTCAGAAATGATGGTCTTCGGCAAACCATGCAATTTGAAGACATCTCTCTCCATACTGATAGTTTCCCATCTCTCATTGGGAACTGGCAACAGTTGAAGTAACCCTTGAGGAAGTTGTCGAGAGGCTTTCATTATCTGACACGAATGACAAGCTTTGACAAATTCGATAACATCTTGCTGCATCTGAGGCCAGAAGTATGTAGCAGACAAAAGCCGATATGTCTTGTTGATACTTGGATGAGCAACATAAGGAACTTCATGATGCTCTTGAATGAGAATCTTCCGCAATGAAGTATTGTGAGGCACACAAATGCGATCAGAAAAGAACAGCAACTCATCTATGATGGTGTAGGCTGCAAACATGTTCATTTTTGCAGGACTGGGATTAGAAGATTTGAGAGTACGGAACGCATCTCCAAAATCTCTATCAGTCAAATACTCATTTTTGAAACAAGCAGGGATTTCCATTTGCACATATGTGATGGCAAAATTAGTAGCTCGAGGCATGCGGCTCAAAGCATCTGCAATAATCATAAGGAAATTAGCCAAGAATTCAACCCATCGGCCTCATCGAGAGTTCATAACAGGTTGAGTGAAAATGTACGTCAGAGATTGATGATCTGTACGTACAACTGAATCTGCTCCAAGAAGATAATGTCTCCAAGTCCGATAAGCATGCACGATTGCCAAAAACTCCTTATCATACACAGGATACCTGCTTTGAATGGCTGAAAACTTCCTACTGTCAAAAGCAATGACACGATCGCAATGGCCATGACCGCGGTTGTCGTCAAGGCATGCTTGAGATCATCGAAGGATTGTTTAGCTTCAGAAGACCACTGAAGTTTGTCCAGCTTTGTCAATTTTGTCAAAGGGGCAGTAATCTCTGAAAACCTATGCACCTTGCTATGATAAACGTTAGCAAGTCCCAAGAAAGATCGAACACCTGAAATGGTGAGAGGCAAAGGCCAATCCACAATTGCCTGAATCTTCTTAGGATCTACTGCAATCCCATTAGCAGAAATGATGTGACCAAGATATTCCACATGGTTCTTGAAAAATTCGCTCTTCTTCTTATTGATGTAAAGCATATTGGTGCGTAGTACTTCAAAGACAATCTGTAAATGCTCTTTGTGATTGACCATAGATCGGCTAAAAACCAGAATATCATCGAGATAAACGATCACAAACTTGTCCAAGTACTGTCCAAAATTTTCATTCATCAGGGTCATGAAAGTGGCCGGGGCATTGGTTAACCCAAAAGGTATGACCAAGAATTCATAATGGCCATATTTTGTCCGAAAGGCTGTCTTGTATTCATCACCATTACGGATACGAATTTGATGATAGCCGGACTTCAAATCAATCTTGGAAAACACCTTTGCACCATGCAGTTGGTCGAACAACTCATCGATGAAGGCAAAGGGAATTTATTCTTGATTGTCAGCTTGTTGAGAGCACAGTAATCAATGCAAAGCCGCATTGATCCATCCTTCTTTTTGACAAGTAAAACCGCGGCTCCGAAGGGACTTTTGCCAGGACGGATGTGACCTTTGTTCAGCAACTCCTATAATTGCTTTTGTATCTCTAGAGATTCAGAGTAAGAAACACGGTATGGAGCTCGGTTGACCTGGGATAAGATCAATCAGGTGATCCACAGGACGACGAGGAGGCAATGTCGTCGGAAGGTCATTCGGAAACAGATCCTGAAAAGGCCTGAAGAAGGGTTGCTCCAAGTAAGCAATTGTTGATGACGAGGCTTGAGATTGCTCACTAGTTTCTGCTTCAACCTCCCGTAACATGACCAAGGATGTTGTACAGTCACGTTTGCGGACGAGGCGTTTGACTTGTAGGGCAGAAACAACAATGATGGGTTTGGCACTGAAAAGGCCACGAAGTTCCAGCTCTCGACCATCATGGTACAACTGGATTGAATGAGAACGAAAGCTGATCACTAGATCATATCGATGCAGCCAAGATTGTCCCAGTATCATGTCATAATGTGACAACGGCATCACTGAAAAATTAAGGTGATCTTGGTAATCTTGAATCTGGAACTGAAGCTGTTGCACCTTTTTGTTACAATTAAGGAAGGAACCATCAGCAAGCTCTACTTGAAAAGCATCCACAAAATGTCGGGTCTGTAGGCGAAGCTTGTGAACCAAAGAAGTGCCCACAAAATTAGTGGAACAGCCACTGTCCACCAGCACATTGATGGAATGGTCGCCAATGAAACCCAGAAGACTAAGGACCTGCTTGGAAAGATTTACCGGAACAGGGTTGGTACTTTGGCCATTAAGCATCAGGGTACTGACAACTTCAGAAACGCGAACAAAACAAGCTATTTGTTTGTTTTTGTCTTTCACAGGAGGCGGGTCATGATCAGCATGGTGGCAACTGTCCACCTGAGAATTGCGCCGAGTGTTGGAGGGTTTAGGGCGCTGAGGGCATTCATACCATCGGTGATCGCCAAAACAAAGTGTACAGAGGCCTGGACAACTAGGTTGGGATGAAGTGGCAGTCGATGAAGAGGTTTGCTGTCTTGAAGGGGTTTCTCGCTTGAAGTTGCGTCGATCATTGCTGCGACGGTCCTATTGGGACCGATCTCGGTTTCTACTACCAGAGGATTCGGTCTGAGAGAATCCTGCGTTTGACGCGGGAGCTTGCCCGGAGAAGCGCGACCGAAAGGACTGTTGTCCAGAATATGGTCGCCGAGAGTTTGGCTGTCCAGGTTTGGGACGCTGGGGTTGGCTAGTCCCATTGGGTCGATTCCGCTAGTAAGAACGGGCGCCAGAGGAAAAGTTCCTGGGAGGATGCCTGTAATCACTTATGCGCTTGACATACGAGATTGCTTCATCCAGGGTGGCAGGATTGTACTTATGGACTTCGTCTTGGATCGTGGGTTCAAGCCCGTCATGAAGCTGGTCAGAGGGGCTGAGTGTCTCTATATCGAGAGCCAGTTTTTGAAACTCTGAGATGTATGCGGCCACGGAGCCGGTTTGACTCAGGCGGCGGAGAGAAGACCTGGCATGAAAGTTCGCATTTGCAGGCTCAAAAGCCTTGCGAAGAGCACGCCGGAATTTATCCCACGTCGGAGTAGACTTGCCATCTGAAATCCTGCGTCGCCACCAAAGGAAGGCGGTATCTTTCAAAAGGGTACTGGCCAATGCCACTTTTTTGTTTTCGGGCAATTCGGTATTTGAGAAATAAACCTCCATCTTGTAGAGCCACTGATTGATTAACCGCTTATCGCGGCGGCCATTGTAGGGCTCAGGTAACTTGATATCCATATTTCTTGTTTGTGCTATGGTCATTAATTTATACAAAAGTTTGCGTTCAACATTGTCTACCTCAGCGATCGGATCGGGAGGAGTTGAAGGATCGTCCTGCTGGCCCACTAAGGATGATGATGATGATGATGTTGGAGAACGCGAACGACGTGCTCGCTGTGACTTCCTGGATCCCTCGCGCTGGTGTTGGTGCCGTTGTTGCATGTCTTCCATTTGTGATCGCATTGATGCCATACCGTCGAAAAGAACTCGTTGCAAGTCCTCCATCTGTTGTTGAAGAGTGGTCATCTGCAAGGCCTCCATCTGAGGATCGGCGGGTGGCACATTGTCGTGCGAAGTCGACATCGGGAGAACTCAGAGAGAGTACTGAGGTGAAGCAAGAAAGGTCCACCCGAAATGTAGGATGGAAGGAACAGCTGCAGGAGAGGCAGTAACGGGATCCTCGTGCTCGAAGTCGGGGTCCTCTACTTCCTCGGGATCGTCCTCGGAGGTTACTTGGTCTTCTTCCACTTCTTCGTTTGGTTCCGCCAAAGAGCTGGTCACCGGAGATAATGGAGTATAATCGGGGACGAAGATCTCGCAGTAGAATGTCACAGGAGGGCGTGTGGAGGAGATATTGCGGAGGCCATCCACACTACACTCTGGAAGAAAGTGTGCCAACTGAGGGTACCGTGACAAAAAATACTCGAAATGAGTACGGTGCAGTGGCTCGTAGGTGAGGAAAATAGTCTAGATCACCCAAGTGTCGGGTTCGGTTACATGCGGGCTACTGACATGTATGCGGTACACCTGTGAGGCCGGGGCTATTGGGATAGGAGAGGCCGGAAGACTTGGAATCCACCCAGCATCGGCAAGAAGTGGCACTGGTTCCGGAGTGGGGGCACGAGGAGGGCTGTGTTCGGGAAGAAGAGCCTCGGGGATCTCGTCGATGTAACTCAGGTAGGAGATGTGCATGTCGGGTTCCTCTGGAAAGTTGTCCATGAAGCATGCACGTAGATGGCGAGAGCGCATAGACTATGTGGCGTGGACAGAGCCGGGAGAACCCACTGACAGCCGGGAGGATGGTCGCCGAATCGCCGGGGAGAGTGGGGCGAACATGAAGAAGGCAGCATCCTGACAGCGGGGGGGAGGGGGGGGGGTGCCGAATCGCCAACAACGGAAAGGGGTGCCGGTTCACACTAGCACACACCCGGTTTTTTTTTTTTAATTGATGACCCACGTGGCAATGTGATGTATTAAAATTTTGTGTTTTTAATGGTGTAAAGGTGACGGCCTGGATCGCGTAGCCGACTGGAGGGAAAAGGTGCGCCGCTTTGAAGGGGCGCCGCTAGCGACTAAGCGAAGAGGTGAGGGGCGCTATTCGGCGGCGAGGGCTCAGAGCCCGCAGCTGCTCTAAGCAAGCAAGGGCTCACGCCGGCAGCGAACGAAGCGAGGAGGGGGGGGGGGTGTTCCATATTCGGCAGCGAGAGGGGAAGTTCCTGCCATGCTGCGAACGCCTAACACCACCGGTAGCAGGGAGGGAGGGTTATCCAGGTATGCAGCAAGGGTTCCCTCTCTGTAATACACACGGTGCGTGTGTGTGGATGTGAAACCCTTTTTTTTTTTTTTACATCACTATGGGCAAGGATTTATGCCAAGTCCACCATCACTCCACTTCTTCCATACAACACCAAGAAGAGGGGTGGACGAGGGAGTGCCGCGGAGAGGGTGAGAGCTTCACAACCCACGGGTAGAAAAAAATTTTGCTCTGATACTACTGTGAGGATTATGTTGTTAATCCCTCATATTGTGTACTAATTACTACTTAAGTACTTAACTTAGAGAACAAGAATCTTCGGAGGAACACTTGAGAGAAGATTGAATTGAATTGAATTAAACTGAGTACAATAGGTCTCTTATATAGGAGATGAAGAGACACATTTGAAGAGGCATGTCCTTTGACGAAAGGACATGACCATAGACGAAAGGATACAACTTTAGGCTAAGGGATGTATCTATTCGATGTAGAGGCACAACCATTCATTAAGGGATACAACCATTCGTCGAAGGGATGTGGCTATTCGATGAAGAGGTACATCCTTTGGCAAAGAGTCGCAACCAATCGACGGTAGGGGTTCCCTTGGCTGGTTACTCTTTGCATATGCAATAGGAATCAGCAATGAAGAGAGTATCTGATACATACATACGTCACAATCGTGACACTACATCTTTATCTTTCTCCTGTCTAGCTCATAGAACTAGTCGACCAGCCTTATAGGGCTGTTAGCAACAGTCGACCAGCTCTCAAAAGCCACAGAAGGGGTCGCCTGGCAGCAACAAACATTCGAGGAAGACTCCGATCAGCAAAAGATGGCTTTTTCCTCCCATCGGCTAGCTTTCTTCCCTGTTTTGTGCCCTGACCAGCAGCTTTTTAAGAGCTGTAAACTGGCGGCCAGTAGCAAGAAAGGCTCCCAAGAGAAGTTGACCAATTTCTACCAGACACCTGGATGGTTTCCGTCGCGATGCATGGTGAGAAAAAGGTTTTTCATGCGCGGACAAATCACATTGAGGTGCATTATCATTATGTCAGGGAGAGGCTCCATGTAGGAAAGATAGCCTAGACTTAAGTGCCTACATAGGCCAATGTGTCAGATGGGTTTACCAAGTCTCTTTTGAGAGAGAAGTTTGAAGCTTTCCGCAAAGCTTTAAACTTATTACCTCTACCAGGGTAGTCTGCTACACCCTACACATGTTCACACCATTCGCTTCAGTTCAGGGGGATTTGTAAGCCATTTGGCCTCGAAGAAGTCTTGGTGTGAACACCTCTACCCACACACACTTTTTACTCCGACTGGACAAAGGTTTTTTCCCGTGGGAACACACCCTTGTGTGTTGAGCCTTGAGCGTTAGACTATTTACTACTTAGTACTTTGTACTTTCATAATCATCAAGTACATTTTTCTAGCACGTCTTACTCTTGCATCTCTCTGAGCTCGAGTACATTTTTCTAGTATTTCTTACTCTCACGTTTCTCTCTGAGCTCGACTCTGTGTGTCTGTGCGTGTTCTCTTGCAGAGCTCCCTCACATCAGCCAACAAATTGGGCAAGCATTTGTCTATAAATAGGCACTCTATCCCCCATTTCAACTATCAACTAATCTGCACTCAGCACTATTCAACACAAACAATAGTAGGCGATTGAAAGAAACAAGGAGAAGATCTGGCAGCCATCGCTTGCCGCCGGACTATGAAGTCCATCTGCAACTCGGGCTGGGATCAGCAGAATTGGTCACATTTGTACATTGAACAACCAGTTGCCAGCCAGCACTTGCACCCGTAGAGTGAAGTTCTTATGCAACTTGGGCTCAGATTTGTACATTGAGCAACCAATTGTACAAATATGACCAATTCCGTATATATTACAAGGATTAGGTTAGGTCCACTTGTGTGTGATTGTGTTAGTAAATCTTCAACTGCACATCTCTCCCTGTTAGCACTAGTTATTTTACACCATGACCCCAGGAAAACATGTGTGTAGGAGGAGTCAAACCACAGCTATGACAAGCGGATTCAAGACACCATGGCTATGTTAGCAGTGTAGCATGCTATGGAAAATCGAAACCCTAGAAAGGACATACCTTGGCTGCGAAATTCGGCGGCTTTCTGGCGGAGATCAGCGGCGACGATGGAGGAGGCCTGCGTGCGGGAGTGGGAGATGGACGCTAGGTTGTGGAGGTGGGCAACGGAGCGGGGGGTGTAGTCGAAGTCAGGGACATCTTTCCCCGCGGCGTCGAAGGAGGAAGCCAGCCATGACTTCACTTCGGCGATATGGGCGGCGTCGAAAGCAGGCGTCTCGCCACCACCACCGCTCTCCATAGCCATTTTTGCAGCAAAGGTAAACTTTAGGATAAATTTTTTGGAAGATGAACACCACTTCGTTACGTCATGAATTCTCTCAAATTCCTAGCATGCACCTCTCAAATTCCTAAATATGGCACCACAATGTTTTTTGCATCTCCATTAAATATATTATGTGAGATTTTCAAGAATAAGAGTATTTTTTCTAAGATTCTATTTTAGTAGGCCACCAACATCATGTTTTGATTAAATACTTCGAATTATGGATGTGTAAAGCTTTGAAGGGGTTACATAGAAAAAAAAATCAAAACACACTTTTTCGTTTTCGGCTCTGCTGTGCACGTGGATTGCGCGTTCATTGGATTTTGCTAGAGTGGAAGGTTCCGGTTGTGCAGAGAGTGCATGCAGGATACATCATTGGTTCGAGGAAAATATGTTATCTTCCTGAACCCTCTCTCTGTCGACTTGCAAAGATGTCTATCCTAGGCAAGTTCTCAGCTGCTCTCGACCATGGTTCTCTCGGGCAAGTTCTTAGCACTGCCCTGCTCTCGAGAGCAGTCCTCCACCACAAGCCTCAACTCTCTTTTGTTCTTTAGCATGCAACTGACTGTGGAGTCTAGCCTCCAGGATTTCTCTTTCTCTACCCTTGTATATAGTCACTTTTTGTGTCTTGCGTGCAAGGGAAAGGAGTAGGTCTCGATATAGAGAAAGCATGGAGCAAGCAAGGGGTTATGCCCAATGAGCTCCTCTGTTCGCCCTGCTTTATCCTCACTAGCACCGGTCCTGGCTGTGCCGCACTCCACTCTACTATAAGTTGTGCATAAGGAAGAGGAGGTGGTGTTGTTGTAGGGGAGGAAGGAGGAGGAGGTAACGGGGCTGCTGAAGAGGAGGAGGTTAGTCTATAACGCATACCTATTCTACCCTTAGGGTGAATAGGTATGCAAAATGTAAGTGGCACTCCAATGGGAGAGGTGTCGCACTCCAATGGGGTGTCGCACTCCTAGTAGACCTTAATCATGCGCCTCTCCCATTGGAGTGAAACCTTGTGCAAAGACTTCAACACCTCTAGCTCGGTGACAATGTGCTTATGGAGTTCAAGCTAGAGCTTTCAGTGCTACCTATTGGTTCCCCCACAAACAAAGCTCATGAGTAAGTGTTGCTTCTTCATGTTGCACATGTATGTCATGCTAGGTTGAAGCCAGCTGGCCTCTTCAAAGCTCTTGCACATGGCCTTACACCTTGTTCGCTCACTTTATGTTGTTGCTTCCAACATAAAGTGAGTGGATTTAGTGTTACTTCCAACACCAAATCCAAATTTTTCATAAGGCCTTCACAAGCCTTCAAACCACGAGCTCGCTTTTACAAGATATGACAACATTAAACAAGATGCAAAATGTTATTTGCAATAAGTGTCCTGCTAGAGCAAAAAATACAAAACTGTAAATTAAGGTGCAAAATATCATTAATTTGTAAATGGCATCGTACCACCAACATACAAAGGAGAATCGCTATTAATACAAGTTGTAAATTATCATTAATTTGTAAATGGCATCGTACCACCAACATTCAAATGAGAATTACTATTAATACAAGTTGTAAATTATCATTCATTTGTAAATGTTGTCATACCACCAACATTTAAAAGAGAATACTATTTATTAAAAAAATAAATAATTGGCCCATCATTTACAAAAAAGGACATGCAATATTAAATGAGACATTAAGAAAATATAAATCTTTTATAACAATATCATTTGAACATAAGGCCTTATCAAACATTTGACAAAACCACCTTTCAATTATCCAATGTCTTACATAAGATGAGACTAAAAGCTCCCAAACCAATTTAATACTAAAGTGAAAACTGTACATTTTGATTAATTATACTCAAAGAAACATGTCTATAGACTACAGGTGGAATTTACAAATCTTAGCCAAGTTCATTATTTTGTACTAAAGCGAGGATTGCTTAAAACCCAAGTTGTACAATGAGGATTGCTTAAAACATATCTATAGACTATAGGTGGAATTTGCAAATCTTAGCCAAGTTCATCATTTTGTACCGAGAGGATTGCTTAAAACCCAAGTTATACAGTGAGGCTTTATTCTTCAGAAGTTCTATCCTTAACGCCGTCGAGACTTAAGCTGTGCTAAAAACACCCCACTCTCTTGTGTGTTCACCCAAGATCGATACTCACAATTTATAGCTCGAGAAAGCACATCCAAGTCACTCCACATGTGACAGCTCCATGAGTGTACACATGTCCACAAGAACATAGGTGGATTCCTGTTAGCTATTGCCACCCAACTGTAGGCTCGAAACTTAGTATAATTGTTAGCCACCCCCGAGCTAGAGACCAAGGCAACCATGTCAAAGCTCACTCAAGGCTTGCATGTCCCATACAACAATGCACCCCCAATCCTCATGACCATCACCCTCTCCCAAGGTAGAGTTCCACACCCGAATTCTCTCTCAAATGAGCCACCATAAACCCAACTATATATCCCATAACCACTTCATATTAAGTAAACTAAACTTGATAGAGTCAGCCTCGTTATGTTTGATGAACATGGGACATTACATTCTTCCCCTCTCCTAATAAGAGGAAGAGTGAGGGACAATATCTAAGATATTGGCGTCTAAGTGAAGTAACATTCTCCCATGTGTTGTCTTCATTTGCATGATCTTTCCGTCTAATCAACGACTCAAAAGCTAATCTATTTCTATAAGGATTAGTTCCCTACAATAATCAACTACAATTACAACCAGCTCATGGGGGAACATAGATAGTTATATCCTCAAGTCTCACAAGCACCTTGTCAAAAACCAAGTTATCTCATACACCCAATATCTTTTTCAATCTACTAATATGAATTTCCTAGTCCTTCTAGTTGTATCTCCATATACTACACTATTATAGGGGATACTACACTCTGTACATTAGTAGGGCCCATTAATTCATCAATGAATATAGTAAACATATCAATGTCTTTGACTTCTAAAGAGTTATTTTGTATGTTCTGCATATTTTTGCATTGATGTGCTACTAGTCATTTTCTCCAAACATTCGGATGTCCTTCATCTTGCTTGATTTTTCTTTTTGACTATTTCCTTTATCGACTTCTTTTTGGCTTTTTATGATCTCCTCTTGTTCGTGCTCTCTTGTGTTTGTGCTCTTTCTCCTTCCAAAAGTTTTCTTACATTGAGTATCATGGATTCTTGTTGAAATTCATGGAATCCTTTTTTTTCCTTTTTTGCTTCTTCTTGCTCCTTAATTTAAGCCCTTCCTTCTTCTTTTTTTAAAATAGTTCTTAAATGTCTTTCTTCCAACTTTTAAAGTAGCCTCAAAGCAACCTTTATCTTCTCCTTGGCTTAGCTTTACTCTCCAGTTCTTTGTCTTTTCTTCGTACTTATTTCTTTTCTTTCTTTCTTTATTGTTTACTTGTCTTTTAATGTAGTCTTCTATCTCCTTTCTTTCTTTATTGTTTACTTGTCTTTCAATGTAGTCTTCTATCTTTTTTACTATTTATTGTTAACTTGTCTCTTTCCATGTTTATTATTTTCAATCATGTCTCCTATCTTTTTCTTTTCCCAATCTTTGCTTTTTTCTTCTTTTTCTTGGCATTCTTAAAAGTTAATTCTTTGTGCCTATGTTTTCTACCGGTTTTATCTTCTTCTTTTTTTGGTGTCTATGAGTCTTTTTGCCTATGTTTCTACCGGTTTTATCCTCTCTTTTTCGGGTGTCTCGTGGTGTCTTTTCCTAGTCTTTTTACCAAATTTATTTTATTGGTTTTTGCCTTAACTACTTTCTTTTCCTAGATTTTCTACTAGTTTTCTTCTTGTCATGACCCCTTTTACCAGTCTTCATTCCTTATTTCCTTTTCTTGGTCTTTAGTTTTTTCTTGTTTTTTTAATCATTATATGTTCTTCTCTCTTTCTTTATTGGTTTATTTTCAAGTTACTTCCTTTATTGGTTTATTTTCAAGTTACTTCCTTTATTAACTTGTAAGTGAAGTTTTTTCTTTTTCCTGGCTTGAATTCTATACAAAGTCATGCTCTTGCCTTTTCCTTTCTCTCAAGATTTTGTCTTAATTTTCCTATCTTGCCCTAGATCTTGGCCATTTCTGGAGAATTATGAGAACCCAAGGGAGACTGTAAGAATCGGAGTGACAAAATATGCATGTATGCCCCCCCTAGACTTCGGATATGCTAATGCTTTCTCCAAGCTGGCTAGCTCCTATACTTTCATTATCTTGGTTAAGGCCATATTAACAATGTGAGCAAAGGCCCTCTTATACTCCTCTATTCTCTTGGATTTACTATTGGCTCTTATGTGATTTGTCGAGAGAACTTTCCCATCTAAGAGCTACTTCAGCCATTTAGGGTATGGCCCCTTCTATGGTGTTATAGGCTTTTCTTCTTTATCATGGTGAACCCACCTCTTGTAGAGTTGGAATTGTCATTGGTGGTTATGTCTATTGGGGGTACTTCTTCGTTTAAAGATAGTGTAGGCAAAGCCTTCTCCTCCACCTGATGAGGTTGTTCCTCAAACACCACATCACAAATAATAATTATCTTCTTTGCCTCTATGTTGCATATACTCGGTAACCCTTTGACTCCATATTGTACCCCAAGAAGACACACTTCTAGCTCTTAGAATCCCACTTGGTTCTGGATGAGTTCGGAACGTGCACAAAACAATCAAAATGTCATGAAATAAGCAACTAGTGATTTCTTATCTGAATAAGGTTCTTGAAGTGTCATATCCTTTACTACCTTTGTGTAACTCCTATTAAGAATATATACTACACTGTTAACTACCTTGTCCTAAAAGAATTCTACATTCCTTTGCATTTGAGAATAATCCACATGGTCTCCATAATTATGTGACTCGTGCACTCTCTGCAATATCATTTTATTGTAGAGTATGAGCAACTATCAAATCTCTCTAAATTCCATGCTCCTTGCACTGGGCATTAAACTCTCTTTATGTAAATTCTCTTCCTTGATCTGTTCAAAACTTCTTCAACCTCTCTCTTGCCTCATTCTCTACCAAGCTATGCCATATTTTAAAATTTCCCAAGCTTTTGCCTTATCTCGAAGAAAATACACCCACATTTTCCTACTAAAGTTATCATGAGACCACCTAATGCAATGGTTCGCATTCTACCACAAAGCTCTGCATGTAGTACAAGCTGTAGAAGGAGCCTTTGCATGATTCTTTCTTTGTTGTGGTAATGCATCTCAATGTTGCTTACCTATCACATAGAAGCTTCGCACACATGTGACATCTCTCAAAATGCTAGTAGATGTGCCACAATCCTAGCCGTTTGCATCTCTTTAAGACTACAAAGCTTAAGTAATCTTCTATACTATATCTTGCTTGTCCCAACATCAGCTCAGATTGTAAAATTTGACAACTCATACAGTTGTTGCGCTAGATTTCTCTCCCTATGACATTGCTTGCATGGCATGTGTGATGACTGCACCAGCCTTATTGAAGAGAACCTTCAAGTCACAGTCAACTGGGCTACAAATAAACAATAGATTCCTCTTTATGTGTGGCATATATAGAACATTGGATAACTTCCTAGTATTACCCATTACTAGAAACAAAACAAATGGTGCTTGAATCCATGGCTGGGCATTTGGCATTGTTCTCAACCAAGATGGACTCCCCCATAGGTTTGAGGGAGGTATATTAGCCCTTTTGACTGGTCATATATCGTGATGCTCCACTGTTAATGATCTATGAACCATCGGATGCTAAGGAATGTTTTGCCTTTGCATAAATTTGTTATGTTATTACAAACAGCTCCAATTTCACTTCAGCATTGTTCCTGGACTCCTTCTTCAAAAGCTTCAAAGTGCCAATCTTCTCATCTACGTCCTTTACATAACCAGGCTTGCTCACATATTAGGAGAAACATTTTACCTTTGATTTCTTCTTCTTCTCATAAGAATTGGGGTTATCGAAGCCCTTCCTCTTGCCTTTCTTTGCATTTATGCAGAATGCAACGTCACTACCATCTCTAGCTTTAAACACATCTCCTACTCCACCATCATTGTGTCAAACTCCTCAAAAATAGGAAGAAGGTCGTGTAGCTATGTGTTCAATGAGATTACTAGATTGTCTTACTTTGGGGGTGAAAATCTGATACACCTACGTGCCAATTCTTCACTGGTTTTAGTCATCCCCACCGCCGCCACATTAACCTTGTAGATTCTTTATGTGCAATATGAATTGCTATGTTTCTTCTCCTTTAGAATGCATTTCTACTGTAAGTTGATCCTCAATAAGGTTTTGAATCCTTATCTGATTCCTCATACTAGTTCTTAAGAACTTGCCATACTTTACAATGCCTTTCTACTACAAGCTAATTCTCAAGGTTTTGAATCCTTGTCTGATTCCTCCTCTTATACTTGTTCTTAAAAACTTGCCATGCTTTAGAAGCTATGCTTTACAAATTGTAGTAGTATGCTGAATCATGTTCATTATTGAATCAGTGATGCTGGTGACAATGGCACATAGTGTATTTGCATGCCTTCATCTCCACACCAAAGCGAGAGAATAATTTAACAGTATGGTATGTAGAAGAGTTACTAGATCTGGAGTAGGATTTGGCTTTGCATCAACCCCAATTGTGTTTCCCATAACTCATATAAATCAAGGAATAGACCTAATCTTGAACTTCTAGAGAGTGTAATTTATCCCATCTAATTTTCTCTCACACGGGCACGAGTGGCTGTGTTATTTACAGGTTGGGCCTCTCTCCAAATCTACCTTCAAATACCAAACTGCTAAAACAAGCTTTGCCTAGCTCTAATACCATGTAAGAAAATACAAAATAATGAAAACAAGCTTTGCCTAGCTCTAATACCATGTAAGTAAACACAATAGCGGAAGCAGAATCAACACAATACAAAGCACTAAATCATAGAAAGAAGTGGAGTAAACAATATTACTGCTTACAAACTTTGATTACAAATTAATGGTTGTCTACCCACCCGTGTGCTTTAATGGCGATCTAGACAGAAGGATATCTTGTTTACAAGAGTGCTCGAATGTACGAATGGTCGGCATGGGTATAGGTCAGCTATTTGAGATCATATGGACCCTCAATTGGCCCGCAACTCGAGAACTCACTAATATGGACCCTCAATTGGTCGGCATGGGTATAGGTCAGCTATCTGAGATCATATGGACCCTCAATTGGCTCGTAAACCGAGAACTCACTAATGCGATCACATAGCGCGTAACCCGAGCACTCACTAATGCGATCACATATCATGCATCCTACTTGCCAGAGTACCAAGTCTACATAAGTCATTTCCTAACCATTTGGCCACATTTGGTCATATCCAATGTCTAAACTAGGAACTGTTGGGTGCTTGAGTGCTCACCACAATAGCTACTAATATAGGGGGTTTTATAAAATAGAGCACATTCGTTACACCCACAGTAACAACATGAGGGCATTAAGCAAATGCTTTTATAACATTTACTCCCTAGCTTCTAATAGCCTATAACCTTCGTCTTGGCAGTTCTAGTTGCTCTTGGACACCCTGTCCTGACATTATGGGGCTCAAACATGACCCAAGATGAGCTCGGATGGTCGTGGGAGGTGGGATTTATGATACACAGTTTCTAGTACATCTTTATGAGCTGATTCTCTACACCACGTACTGTGGCACTAACTATGACTGTGGACCTACGCAGTCGTCATGGTGGCTACCCCTCGCATATATAGGCCTATAAAGATACATGGCCATCCCTTCTCCACACAGCTCATTCAATAATCACTGTGAGTTTACTCCCTAGCCTCTGCTAGTGAATAGCTTCCATTTTAGTAGTTTTAGATTAGCCATCTAAGCTCCCTTCATATAGGAGCACATGGGTATGGGGCTTTGCCATCTATTATATCACTTTAGTAATACAATTTCTTCTCTATTGTTGTCCAATTTGAGTTTATAAGTTTTATTATGTGAAATATCCCACTTCTTATGAGTGTTCTCTTGTATACACTGCACATTGTATCCTCTCATAGAACTATATTAAACTATAACAAAGTCATATAATACCATTTGGACCCTAAAATAGGCTTTATAACCCAAGAACATTGTGTGCTCGGTTTGCTATCCATCAGACAGATGTGATCACATAGGCCGCACAAGCCTATATCCTACTTGAAAGAGTGCCAGGTACACATAAGCCATCTCCTAACCATCCAATGTCTAAACTAGGAACTGTTAGCTACCCAAGTGCTTATTACAATGGCTACTCCTCATAAAGGGGGCCTTACATAATAGAGCACATTCCTCAGCAGCAAAAAACAACACAAGGGTGGAGCATTAAGCAACACATATACTTTTCCAACACATACATTTTGATGAATAGTATTGGAAGTTAACTCGGCCTTTGTCTGTGTCCACTCTTTTAGGACAATGTGGCCTTCCACATGGTCCACACAATCCTCATACTAATGGATGCAATCCCACTCAAGTGCATCCTCATATGGAACACAATCCCACTCAAGTGCCTCCTCATATGGTATGTTGAGGTATAAAGACCTCATATGCATGTGCAAAGTAAATTTTCAAGGGAGTCTGCATTGGTTGGAGATGGAACAAAAAATTGTAAATTTTTAAGGGAGGCTATATTGGGTGGAGATGGAAGGGAACAAATACAGCACCATCGTGGAAGGAGACCTCAATTACACATCCTCAATTACACATGAAAAACCCTTCGTTACATGATGTAAGAGTTTCATGTAAAATTGTAGGTCCTTTTATATATGTAATTTAAGGAAAGAAAAATATTAGCTTGCACTATGACACTTTAGTAAAAAAAATTGAGATCATCCCATGGATGGTAAGGAGAAATTAAGAAGAAAATTGAAAGAAAAAAAAGTGTAAGTGTAAGCATGTGAGTGTGGGTGAGTTGGAATTAGCATAAATGAATAATTTCTATGAAAGTGTGTTTGTGTATGGTGTGATAGAGTAAGTGTGAGTAAGGTTTGTTGGTGGGGGGTTAGAAGTTAGTGTTAAATTTGCAGCAATGTGATGAGCTATGGTGGATCAAATGCTAGAATCAAAATCATTAACAAAGAGATTATACGATAATTAAGACGTTATAGTGAGCAATTAACTGATAGCTTAATGTAGGCATGGATAATAAAAAACCAGCAAATTCTCATTAGGCCAATGCCTCAATTTATCCAATCCCACTGATTTCTCTTTGATTCACTCCACCTCTTTTGCTTGATTCTCTCCACCTCTCCCAGAATATCTCCACACCTCCTAAATCTCCTCATGCTACCCTTTATTCTCTCCTAGTAGATACTTCTCACCTTTTCACAGGTTCTCTCACATTTACAGATTCTCTTTTATAGCCTCTTGATAAGGGCTTATTCCCGCACACACCCTATTCACTTGTATATTTCAACACCTCCCCTCAAGTGAATACTCCTAGCACACCTGGACCCTATACTAAGTTTCCCTCTTACTTGATAGTCCGCGCAACCAGTGCCTAGCACACCTCCTCTCAAGTGAATAATCCTAGCACACCTGGACCCTATACCAAGTTTCCTTCTTACCCAATGTCTCAAGTCCCTAAACTCATAGTCCTTGACACTCTCTCTCTCTATGTGTCCAAGGCTACTACAAGTGCCCGTGACCTTGACTAAAGTGCTCACACATACATCTACCACATGGCCTACATCATCGATGGCTCAGAGGTGGTTTTACTCTGTTGGGGCAAGTTACATTGGGTTGTGGGGCTTCTCTCTCTCTCTCTCTCTCTCAGAAAAGATGATCCGACTCCACTTCCTTAGGAGCCTCCAATGAAGTTTGTCGATGTCATTCCTTCTCTCCACTGGGTTTGCTGTAGCAGTCTCTTGCCATGTGTCCTGGCTTTCCATAGTTGTATCAGAGCCTAGCCTAGAATCCATCAATTTGTGAACCCATTATCTTGCTAATCACTTGGCTAATTAAGATTAGTAGAGAATTAAAATTTTTTTTACCTCTTTTTCAACTAACCTCTGCACCCCCAGTTGGTGGAGGAGCTCCCTCTCCCTCTAGGCTCAACATTAGCTTTGATACCATGTTAAATTTGCAGCAATGTGATGAGCTATGGTGGATCAAATGCTAGAATCAACATCATTAACAAAGAGATTAGATGATAATTAAGACGTGATTAGTGAGTAATTAACTGATAGCTTAATGTAGGCATGGATAATCAAAAACCAGCAAATTCTCATTAGGCCAATGCCTCAATTTATAGAGTTTACATCCAAGCATCCAATCCCACTGATTTCTCCTTGATTCACTCCACCTCTTTTGCTTAATTCTCTCCACCTCTCCTAGAATATCTCCACACCTCCTAAATCTCCTCATGCTACCCTTTATTCTCTCCCAGTAGATACTTCTCACCTTTTCACAGGTTCTCTCACATTTACAGATTCTCTTTTACAGCCTCTTGCTAAGGGCTTGTTCCCGCACACACCCTATTCACTTGTATATTTCAACAGTTAGTGGGTGTCCATCCATGGGATTAACACCTACTAGAAGCGCCTCTAGACTTTGTGAGAGTCGTTGGACCACTACACCAACATCATAACAAACTTCAATGCACAATAGGTCCACATACTCACTACTATATAAGCATCTGAGTTCCTTATAACAATCATTACTTCTCTAGTAGAGCTAGGATGAGAGCAAACATTATAACCTTATCAACATAATACAGTTTAGCTACATCCGCCTATCTATGTATTCAACTTTCTCTTACACTGCTCACTTCTTTTCTCTCTAAACTCTTAACTCAACACACATGTGTAGGTGTGTATGTGTGTGTATTAGACTCCATGTCTCAATGGAGACGATTGGAAATCTTGCATATTTGCTCTAGGTGTTGATGGATTTGTCTGGTTTGAAATCGACATGGGTTGTCTTGCCATGTGTCAATAAATTCCACCAACAAAGTATCCGTACAATCCACCAACGCTTTTGGCGAATCTTGCTGGGGAGCAATACAAAGGAGGATCATCCACATTATTGTAGAAGAAGAGTTGGTATGAAATGAGAAACTGAGTAGCAATAGTTAGAAGTAGCAAAACTAAAGGAGCAACCAAAGTCGGTGCAACAGTAAATGTCACTGACTACTAAAGAGTCTTGGCGGTGGGACTAAGAGGAAGCACCAGAGGAGCTCAAGCAGCCATAATTGAGAACAATAATTGGAACTAGAAAAAGTGCAAGGTCAAGATCTAGAACAAGTATAAGCTCAAGCTCAAGAGCAAGAACAAGAATCGGTGCAAGATCAAGAAGAGTCTCAGGAATAAGCACCAAATTACCAATAGGAGGTCCTCAATGAGAAAGAGTACCTATGCTTTCAACATCTATTCCAAGAAGATGAATCAAGATCATAATGGAAAATTAGAATGGCTACAACAACTTCAATAATAAACAATTCCCAACCTACAAGGGGAAAAAGATAGAGGATCTAGGTATCCATGTCAAAAAGTTTGAGCAAGCATGGAAAGTCAACAGCCCATAAGTGTGAGGTTAGATGAGCGGAAATGGGACGAGTTTGTAGTTACCTTTGGAGATGTGTTGACAACGGAGTGGTTCACATAGTTAATGACAACCATTTTGACAGCTATGAGGATCTTAGTAGAGACGTGTTCTTAAAGAGGTTTAGTAATGTCAAGATGTTGGGGCACGTAACAGATATCATGCGAGAGCTAAAACAGAATGATGTGGACGTCAAAGCCTATGTAACAAAGTTCAAGTCCCTTAGAAAAAGGTTGGACAAAGCCAACAAGCCCTTTGAAGAATTGATGAGAGCATGTTTCATTAAGGGAGTGAATCCGAAGTTGAAGAAGCTATCAATGACCATTATAGACATGGAAGATCTTGGATTCAACAAATAGACAAGTGGGCCACAAAGAACTTATACAAGGCCGACAAGGGCAAGAAGATGCTATAGAGGCTATGGTCAAAGAGTCCTCAAACATCGAGGCAAAAGAATCTGACAAAGATAACTCAGGAAGAGAGAGGAGTCCAAATTAGACAGTAGCCTAGTAAAGAACAAGGGTAAGAAGGGAATAATGAGTGCAGAGGATAAGGTGCTATTTTGTGAAATGAGAGAACTTGCACAACAACCATGTCTAAGTCTACCAAGAAGAGTGCCAAAAGTTTGAATGGTTCTATATTATGGGAAGGAGTGTACTGTTGGTGGGTGCGATGCATTCAAGAAGGGCACCTCAAGGAAGAGTGCACAATTGAGGCGACATGCCAAATCTATCTGAAATGGAGCCACACGACACAACATTAGAGATACAATGGAAAGAATAGAGCACCTATAATGAATTAGATGGGAGCCAGTCGGTAGAGACCATATTATTGAAGAGGTTGGGGCACGGGGAGATATGGCACATCGGACATAGATGTATGCTATTACAGATGTCCAAGTCATTGTTGGAAAAACAACTATCCCATCTTCTTGAAGCATCAACAAGAGTTACGAGGGTGCAACTGGGTGAGTTTGGAGAGATCAATCAGCCATGGGAGTGAATATGGTACAATTGTTAGTACAACTAGAAGGGGAAAATCCATATGGCAAAGATGGTTGCTCCAAGAAAGCCAATACATAGAAGAAAGGGAAATTGTGGGAAGACTAGCCTAAAGTTTGGGTAGAGGCCAACAAGATGGTGCAGGATGCCCAAGGCATGGAGGGAAAAGCCAGCGCAACATAGGTGTTGAGAGCAAATCCAGAGTCAAGCTACTAGTGAGGATAAGGGAAAAGATAAAGTAGTTAAATAATGTCATCCGGATATAATAGCCGAAGCAACATATAGAAAGTTGGATGGATTTGGAGGATGTTGACATCCCAAAGTGTTCTCAACGCACGTGGGGGACATATAAAATGTCTCAAAAAGTTCATACTAGGATGATGCTACACGTAAATGTAGCACAAGTAGAGAAAACACAAAGGATGATGCTACACATAAATGTAGCACAAGCAAAGGAAACACAAAGGATGTCCCAAAAAGGTTTAGAGGTTGCTCCATGGAGATGCATCATAAGCAAAGGAAACATAAAGGATGTCCCAAAAAGTTTAGAGGTTGGCGCATGGAGATGCATCATAAGCAAAGGAAACATTTAAGATGTCCTAGAAAGTACATAGGTGAGGGAATTCGAGTAACAAAAGATTATGGTGTCATTGCACAAAAATGCAGTGAGGAAGCTGGCAAGGTAGAAGCATTGCATGATCTTTGGACTTATTTTAAGGATTTGAAGTTAAACATAACCTTGAGTAGCTGCTAGTCTTGGTCCCCAAGTATTGGAAGCAGCTCTTGACTAAGATGATGGGTTAGTCAAAAGAAGAATAGTCTATGAGACTGATAAGCTGATAGTTGGATTTCAAAAAGGCAAAAGTGGAAAAAGTCCTAGAGGTGGACAATATGGTCTCACAAGTGGTGATAATTACACTCCAAGGACAAGAGATACCGATAGTTTTTGTAGGTGGTTCTAGGGTGGAATATTATCTCAAAGCACACAACTAGGCTGTTGTAATAGGGTGTAGAGCTTGAGTTGTAAGCTTTTTAAAACTTTAATATTGAGCTTTATAGCTTAAAGATTTAGGAGACAATCTTTAAAGCTTAAAGTTTTTTTAAAAGCTTTAGAGTAAAGGTTAAAAACAGTAGCGCGCAGCGCCTTTAAAAAAAAAAAGAAAGGGCGATGGTAATTCGGCGCAAGGAGAGGACCTCAGAGGAGAGCTAGCCGGGCTATGGGGAAAAAAAAAAGGAAAAAAGAAAAAGAAAAAAAAGAGGAGAGGAGAGAGAGGGCGGTTAGCGGGGCTGTGGCAAAAAAAGGAGGAGAGGTTCGGGCAAGCACCGCAAATTAATTTTAAGAAAGTGCAAGAATTGAAGAAAGAAGCTGCAGAAATAAAAAATCTTGAGAGATTGTAGGCCCTTGAATATGGAATTGCTTGCCATGCTGATCACATCCATACGAAATTGATCTTGGAGGATTGAAAAAGGTGGTTTTAAAAGAAGAGGGGTGGTTTTGGTTTGAACAAAGGTGGTTTGGAAAAAGGTGCTATTGGACTCTTTCCCTTGATCCTATTATGATCCGATGGCTCATAAAACTCCTATAATGCCACCTTTTCCCAAAGGTTCTTATGCCCTTCTTCTCCTTCTTCTCTTTACCCTTTGGATTTTGGATTTTGGATGAAGTGCTCCTCCTCCTCTCTTTGTCTAAGCACTCGTACTCTCTTTGGATTTTGGATGAACTCCTCTCTTTGTCCAAGCACTTGTACTTGCTGCATCCTTTTGAAGGCCTCTCTTTTTTTCGTGATATTTCTCCTTTCATTTGTTGAGGCTTTAGTAATTCCTAAAAATCAAACCTTATGTCCTTCTTTTCTTTACCCTTTGGATTTTAGATGAACTCCTCTCTTTGTCCAAGCACTTATACTCTTGCTGCATCTTTTTTCAAGCCTCTCATGATATTTCTCCTTTGATTTGTTGAGGCTTTAGTAATTCCCAAAAAACAAACCTTTGGTCTTCTTTGTACCAAGTAAATTGCGTAAACCTTGATTTTTGAAATTTTCTGCAAAAATCCTTCTCCTTGAGTGGTCCCCAAAGCTCTGATACCATTGTCAAGACCTTAAGACACTTGGAGAAGGAAACTCTAATTTCTCAACATAAAAATTAGAGCATGACATAAACTTGCACAAATTAAAAGCATAAACCTTAATATACCAAATTAAATAAATAAAAGAGAGATGGAGAATAAAATAGAGGTCACTGTGGACATAAGAGTGGGTTGAATCTCTTCTAAAAATATAATACAAGTGCTTTGAGTTTATGATCTACAAAAGATATAGTAAGCATTAATATAAAGTCTTGGACCTACCAAAAGTATAAAATACTATTTGGTATGTACAAAGGTATGAAGCCTTAGCCTTACAAAAATATTGATGCCTAAATATGAAACCATAATAGGTTTTCACATGTCTTCCAAAATATCTCATAGTGGTCCAACACATGTTCCACACCCACGATTAACACATAATTTTTTACTTATTCTTCACTGCACATAAATAATTAAACACATTAACCTTAACTATATCATACTAGTGTCGCACATAACTTGATTAAACACATTAATCCTGGTAAAATGATACAAATAAAAGGCGTATCCAAAATATAATATCTTGAAATAAAATAATGGGCATCCCCATAGAGGTTATGACTAACAATTAATGCCAAATATTATTGCCTATTACACACATTTTGACACCACAATATCAATGTCATGCACCATGATAAGAGTGTATAAGGCCCAATAGTGAGAATCAAATAACGGATAAAAGAACCTAGTAGGAGTTTTCAAGTGACCAAAAATTAATAATACTAATATTAACATGGTGAACATTATTAACATGTTAACGTTTCCATAATTACGTTAGTGAAATTCCTGTTTATAATACCATTTGGTACACTTCTAGACCACATAGTGTTGAAAGATGGACCAACAACAATAGATTTTTCAAGGGTGTCTGTCATCTATACCATGTAGCCACTAAAGAATTTGAAGGAACTAGACCAGTTCCTAGACAAAGTCAAGTACTATATATAAGGTTTCTCACATATACAAGGTTGGCTCATCTTACATACGTTTTATATTCAACTTATCAAAAAGGATTATGTTCCATGTGGATCAGTAGGCCCTATTGTACCTTGTTGGCCTAATTTAACAAACAAGCTAGAAAGATAGATGCTGTTATTGTTGCAACAATTTTATTTCACATTGGTTCACACCCCAAGTGGCAAATTTATTAGAACGATGACTCTTTAGCTACTGTTTCACACTTGTCCCTCACAAGGACTCACACACCTCTCACTATCTAGTCTCTCTCACACAAAGAATGGATAAGAATATGTGCTAAGCAACACTTTAATCTCTACTCTCAATTCTCTCTCTATCCACACATAGCAAGCATCAAAGTTCAAGTAGAAAACTAGAGAATAAGTTTAGTACAAAAAGAGGGATTGTGTCCATTCCTAATGAGATATAATGTAATATATATACAATTGGTCCTTCACACTTTGGGTACCCAAAACTCTTCACTTAATTAAATGAGTTTGGGTGTCGCCAAATTTCTCATAATTGCTAGTGAATAGAGTGTGTGCAGGAACAAGCCCTTAGCAAGAGGCTGTAAAAGAGAATCTGTAAATGAGAGAGAAGCTGTGAAAAGGTGAGAAGTATCTACTGGAAGAGAGTAAAGGGTAGCATTAAGAGCAAGAATGCAAAAGTGCTAGTTTCTTCTCTCACACAATAGTGGACTTAGAAGTGGCCAGATTTAGGATGTGTGGAGATATTTTGGGAAGAGGTGGAGAGAATCCAACAAAAGAGGTGGAGTGAATCAAGGAGAGATCAGTGGGATTAGATTCTTGGATGTAAACTCTATAAATTGAGGCATTGGCCTAATGAGAATTTGCTGGTTTTTGATTATCCATGCCTACATTAAGCTATCAGTTAATTGCTCATTAATCATATCTTAATCATCGTCTAATCTCTTTGTTAATGATGTTGATTCTAGCATTTGATCCACCATAGCTCATCACATTGCTGCAAATTTAACATGGTATCAGAGCCTAGCTTAGAATCCATGAAATTTATGAGCCCATTATCTTGCTAATCACCTAGTTAATTAGGATCAGGAAAAAAATCAAATTTTTAGCTCTTTTTTAATTAATCTCTGTATCCCCAGCTAGTGGAGGAGTTCTCTCTCCCTTCACACATAATATTGGCCCAAACCCTTTTAGCCAAACATAGCCATACTCCTTGTGCTTCAGCCCATCTAATCAAATCAACAAATCGCTGGCGCATGCTGCAGATTTTCGCGATTTCTCAGGTGCCTTTTTTCTAAAGCAAAATTGAGATCTTGTCTTTCACAGATACAATGGGTCTAATTCCTCTTGGCCCTAGGGGTTTTCAAGGGTGCTCTACAAGTTGGTGAAGATAGTTTTTGATTTCATCAAGTCTACAGTGAGATCCAAGCTCTCCATCAAATCTGCAGGTGACTTTGGTAAAACAGAGATTAAGCATTCAATGTTTGGTCAAATTTTATTTTTCTTGGCTTAATACTCTACTAGACTAACTGCTATTGATGGCTTTGAAAGGGGTTGAGCTCATTTGAACTCTAAGGCCCCAGATATAGACTCCCCTGCATACTCTGTTTTTTGTACACAAAACAGAGGATTATTTTGCTAATAAGTGATTAATCAGTACTAATCACTATATTTTGGTGCAATTGAGGGTTTAAATTAACCATTGGGTATCTGATACGGATCCCTATAACTTCATATTACACTTTAGAGATGGTTTGATACTCCAATCATTCCGTACAGATTTGTTACCCTTGGTTTTATGTAATTTCTAGTGAATTTATGTTGATAAATCTGTTGTAAACATCAACTAAACACCAGATTGAGTTGTAAAAGGGTAAATACTGCCCTTCAATCTTGAAATTGGATCAAGAGGTAAGACCCCCTTCACATCATCATGAGCACGGCATAAGAGATAGCCAAATTTAATGGGGAACAATTTTATACATGGGAAACAAAAACCATGTATTTGCTCACGAGGAAAAATCTGTGGGGGCTAGTTGAGGGAAGAGATGAATGCCAAGAGGTGAGTGGGAAAAATGAGTGGAAGAGCAGGAATGAGAAAGCATTAGGACTCATCGCACTCAGTTTAAATGATGAAATCATTCATCACATCACAGGGATACAATGGGCAAAAGATGCATGGGATGAACTCAATAAATTATTTGGCACTCAAGCAAAAAATTCAAAGATAAATCTGTGAATGCAATTCTACAAACTGGATATGAAGGAAAGTGAACCTTTAATTACACACTTTATAAAAGCATTAAGCAACAACTGGCAGCCATTGGCAAAAAGGTAGAAGATGATGAGGCACTAGCAGTGCTTCTGAAGAGTGTGGACAAAGGTGAATATGAAAACATTGTAGCAACATTAAAGAATGTACCTAAATTGAAGCTGCACAAGATAGAAGGAGCTCTACTAGAGCAAGAGACCAAGGTTAAAGAGAAGAAATGGCTGGACTTAATAGCTGGAGAGGAAAAAGCATTCTTCACCCGAGGAGGATTCTCTCTCGAGGACGAGGATGAGGAAGAGGTAGAGTAGGAGGAAGGACCTTCACTTGCCACAACTGTGGAAAGCCAGGACACACGGCAAACTTCATGGAGGCTCCTAAGGAAGTGGAGCCAGATCATCTTTTCTGAGAGAGAGAGAGAGAGAGAGAGAGAGAGAGAGAGAGAGAGAGAGAGAGAGAGAGAGAGAGAGAGAGAGAGAGAGAGAGAGAGAAACCCCACAACCCAATGTAACCTACCCCAACAGAGTAAAACCACCTTTGAGCCACCGATGATGTAGCCCATGTGGTAGATGTATGTGTGAGCACTTTAGTCAAGGTAACGGGCACTTGTAGTAGCCTTGGACACATAGAGAGAGAGAGAGAGAGAGAGAGAGAGAGAGAGAGAGAGAGAGAGAGAGAGAGAGAGAGTGTGTCAAGGACTATGAGTTTAGGGACTTGAGGCAGTGGTTTGCAGACTACCAAGTAACAGGGAAACTTTGTATAGGGTCCAGGTGTGCTAGGAGTATTCACTTGAGGGGAGGTGTTGAAATATACAAGTGAATAGGGTGTGTGCGGGAAACAAGCCCTTAGCAAGAGGCTATAAAAGAGAATCTGTAAATGAGAGAGAAGATGTGAAAAGGTGAGAAGTATCTACTAGGAGAGAATAAAGGGTAGCATGAGAGGATTTAGGATGTGTGGAGATATTTTGGGAAGAGGTGGAGAGAATCAAGCAAAAGAGGTGGAGTGAATCAAGAAGAGATCAGTGGGATTAGATGCTTGAATGTAAACTCTATAAACTCTATAAATTGAGGCATTGGCCTAATGAGAATTTGCTGGTTTTTTATTATCCATGCCTACATTAAGCTATCAGTTAATTGCTACTAATCACGTCTTAATCATCGTTTAATCTCTTTGTTAATGATGTTTATTCTAGCATTTGATCCACTATAGCACATCACATTGCTGCAAATTTAACAAAGATCCCCTCCTATGTGATATGCTTTGGTTATGGCTTGAATTCTTGGTTGCTAAGTTTATATTTGTAATGATTTTGGTGTGAGCGCAACCTTTTGAGTGTACATTTGAAGAAAGGATATGATATCCAAAAACCTTCCACCATGTCGTCCAATGTTTGGTGTATGTAACATGACATCTAAGCCGATGATAATAATATAGTCTTTTTTTGGGCTGTGTTCATGTTAAAGCACAAAATTTTAGGATCATGTCCCTCACATCTTTCTTTCCACTGGCCTATGAGTACCATGATCATGTGCCTACTCACCTTGAAACTCCAATGGAATCATCTCTTTATTGGCATGTATGTTACGTTTACCCTCAAGACTAGGATCTCATGTACATAGAATCTAGCATGTTCTTCAATGCTAAAGAACTCCATTTGCTAGATAGGCTGTATGCCAAATACATTTATTGGGGATAAATTCACACCATCATATGCTATACTTGCATATGATGGTGGTTGTATGCCAAATACATTAATTGGTGATAAAGTCACACCATCATATGCTATACTTGCATAATTGCCTCTTGTATGAACATGTTTCTTCTATTTCTTCTGTTATAGCTCTACACAATAATGTACATGACTATTTCCAATCAATCTTGAATTTGCTAACCTTGTATGATTGGCCTCATTTTCCCATAAAGTGCATTCACCTGCCCACATGAGCATTAGCTCTTCCCACTATGGACATGATGATAAGGCATCCATGATTGCTTTTGCACATTGTCAGTGTTTTTAGCCTCCTTGGATTTTTCTACAATTACATGAATTTCTACCTTGGCCTTTTCCAGCTCACCTTGGTTTTACTGCGTCTACATGTGCTCTTGCATCTATTCTTGGCAAACAGCTTCCCTTATTTTGGTGGCTTCTAGCATAACTTTTTTACTTGTGCTTATGCTAGCTTACCATGTAATGTCCTTATGAATTCAGCATGGCTTCTATTTAGTATTTTTCCCCTTTTCTTATGTTGCTATGTCAGCTATTTTTCCTCATTCTTTGAACTTTCCATAATCCCAAGACTTTTCCACCATAAGATATTACATCCAAATCAATGTGAAAAATAGGAAGAACCTCCAAGTGTAGCAATAGTACTCATCTTTCCTAGAGATCAACATGTACAAGCCAAAGAAGAGCCTTGTGCACTAGTAAAGGGTTTTCAATTGTTGCTTACCTATCATGCAAGCTTCACCTATATCTTGACTATTAAATATTGGTGGCAAATGCTCAACTACCTTACCTTTCTACATCTTTAAAAGAGTCTACATACTAAGATACCCATATCTCATGCCAACTAGCTTACCTTTCTGTATCTTTGAAAGAGTCTAGATACTAAGATACCTATACCTCTCATGCAAAGGTTTCCTACTAATTGGCCTAGACTACAAACACCAAAAGCTCATACATGATACTTCCTTGAATGCCCGTTATAATGCAATGACCTTGTCATATCCATCAAGAATGACTGCACCATTCTTGTCAACTTAAAAGTTGCTACTACAACATTAGTTGTTTCTTCAATAGCAACATTAGCTGCCTCACACACTTCTTCAATGGAAACAAATCACTCTATTTCTGCATAGCATTAGCTGTCTCACTACAAAATAGCTCTATTTCAACATTAGCATTAGCTGTCTCATTACAAAATAGCTCTATTTCTACATAGCATTAGTTGTCTCACTACAAAATTCTTCAATGGAAGCAAATAGCTTTATTTCTACAGTATCAGTAGATTTTTCCTTGGTTTTGGGAGTGTTATTCTTGGCATTTGATTCTTTTTCTTGCATTATTTTGGCTTTGTTCCCTTTCTTATTATAGTAAAAGCACAAAACCTTTTTCTTCCGGTTTGAAGAGTCAGAATTCTTATCCTTATTTGTACTAGCGAAGAAAGCTTGGTTGCCACCATTGTGACTCTACATTTGCATCTCCTCATCTTGAAGTAATGAGCTAAACTTAAATGTGATTAAGAGGCAGCCCGACACCACATCCAAAGATGTAACAAAACTATCATATTTAGACGATGTAATAAAACTATCATACTTAGATGGTAATACTCAGACACAATGATGAGCAAGATGTAAGGAGAGCACACTCATGCCAATTATAGCCATCTAGTCACGAAGATGTTTGATTCTACTGAGAAACACATCCACCACTACTTCATCTTCATTTAGCTTCTCTAGTTAAAGCTGATAGTTGTGCATAAAAAATTGGGCTTGCTATTTCACTTTTACAAAAATAGCTCAAACACTAAAGCTTATTCACACACTAAGTGTAAATAATCAAAACTCTTCTAAAATATGTGCTAACAATATAGCAACACCACGTACAAGCGTGCATAAATAATATGTCCAATCTTTTGGCACGTGTGGCTAACAAAATAATATGAGATAATAATATTCTGAGATGATATAGACAAGATTCTCCATGTGCGACGGGCGCACTGCTCATCACCTATCTCACAAATGTAAGCACATTAGTTGTTTCAATTAATTGCCCTTCTCTACAATTAATCTTAATATGAAACATTGATAGGCACAAACACAACATACACTTACCACTTGTTTCACTATGATGAGAGCATCATTATACACATCATCTAGCATGGTGTGTATTGCCGCTTGTTACACTTTCAATTAGCATGGCACATTAATTGCATAAACCACTTGTTCTACTTTGATCAATGAGGTCACTGTCGTTGGAATAGTTCGTTCAAGTTGAATGTTCTACTTAAAAAATGTTTATGTAAACTTTTGAATGTTTATAATGTGAAGAGTAAGGATAGAGGGGAGTATGATAGAAGGTTGGTTAAATAATAATTATTTATTATTTCAAAATATATTTTAGAAATGGATACTTCATTGGCGACCATGGGAACAATGAAGATGACTTATGCTTAGAGGGGATGTTATAGAAGAGAAATGAAGATGACTTATGCTTAGAGGGGATGTTATGGAAGAGAAATGAAGAGCTAAGAGGATGGATGAGATATAATAGATAAACAAGTTTAAGTACTTTCATTATAATTTTCAAGAGATGAAAAAATGGATTAATAGGTGTGCAGTTGTCTAGCGTAGTCCACTTGTTTCACTTGACGACAATATAGTTGTCAAGCATGGCACTACTTATTACACCTCAACAAGATACACTCATCAAGCATGGTCTCAAGCTATGCCAATAACACTAGGTAACCAGGTTTTAATGTGGGATCACCCATGATACCAATTCACTAGGATGGCACACTAGTGTCCGGGCTTCCTCGTACAACTAAAGGGTGGACATTATGTAACATCTTTGTATTTTGTGCGAGCATGAAACACATGATCCTGAGCAATGGCCATACAACTCTAGTTATCACATTAGAGTATTATAGGCTACTTCTGCACCACACTCTCATGTCATATAGAATCCTCCTCGACCATAATGCCTCACATGATGCAAGGTATGCTACTTTATACTCAGCTTTTATCGATAAGAGTGCAACAGTAGGCTGTTTCTTATATTGATCCAAAAAATACATCCCAAACAAGCTAAGAGAAAAATAATACTTTATCGTTGAGCACCTGCTATCCGAATCACCCACCCAATCTAAGTCACAAAAGTCACTGAGGGTCTCGAGGCTTATTAGAGAACACTAGCAACAAAATTTATGTCTAGTGTAGTATAGCGTAAGAAGATAACACTAACCGATTTCCTATAGAAGGTCTCATCCACAAGGTCTAAGGTGTCTTCGATGGACGGCTTCAGATCAACCTCCATTGGGGTACCGACTTCCTTACATTTGGTCATGCCAAATACCTTGAGTATCTCACCTGCATATTTCTACTAAGAGATGAAAATGTTATCTAGCTTCTGCCAAACCTTAATCCCCAACATAATGCATGAGCCCAAGATCTGTCATCTCAAAATATGCCCCAAGCATCTGTTGTGTTTATAAGACTTTTTTTCTGGTGATCCCCTATCAAGATAAGGGTGTCTATATAGAGATATTTTTTGGTGATCCCCTATTAAGATGAGGTCATGTACATAGAGAACAATGACCATATACTTCCCTGGTCACAAAAGACATACAAATTTTTATCTACGTAAGAGACCAAAACTCACAAAGTAAGCATCAATCCTTTGGTACCATGCTCATGGGACATGTTTTAGCCCATACATCTTCTCCATAACATCTTCCGTAACCTCTTATAAACTTTACTTTCAGAATCGGGAACCACAAACCCAAATGGTTGCCACGTATACCTCCTCCTTTAGGTTCCCAATGTAAGAATAGTGCGGAGTATGGCTAACCTAGCTATAGAAGTAAAAGTTTCCTAACAGTCAAAACCTTCATAATGTGCAAAACCTTTGGTGACCAGCCATGCCTTATACTTTTCCAAAGTGCTATCAGATCTGTATTTTTCTTTGTAAACCCACTTATTAGTACCAATTACCTCATGTCTTGGAGGATTATCTATAAGGTCGCAAGTGTGGTTTTTTAAGATAGAATCATATTTTGCTTGTATTTTGCTGACATCCACCCTTGTGCTTTAACAAAGATGGTACGCTTCTGAATCTTAAGTACCTCTGTTTATAAGAGCACAATTTGCAAGATGAATCTTGAGTACCTATGTACCTCATAAGAGCACAATTCACAAGATTCTCTCGAGCCATGTTTTTCTCCTCTAACCTTCTAGATCTGCAAACATCTTGCAAGAAATCCTCTAGCTTACCTTTTAATGGCACATCATGCTCTTGTTCATCATCTTCAAAATCCATGTCCATAGAAAATAGGGTGGGTTGCCCTCCATCAGAATGCAAGGAATGTGGAGGTTGTGTTGCTTTGGTGATTTCCTTGTTGCATGACGATGAAGAAGAAGGAAGCACCTCCTCTATTCGATGTAGTTGTTCATGGAATACCACATCACAACTCACTATGATCTTCTTTACCTAAGGCCCATGGAGTCGATATCCCTTTCACTCCATGCTGTAACCCAAGAAGATGCATTTCTAGATTTTAGCATCTAATTTGGTCCTTTGAGCATCTTCCTAAAACTTTTCTAAAGGCTGATACTTTTCCTTAAGAAAATATACTCAAATATTCTTACTGTAATCATATCAATGTGAGAAAATGGGAAGAACCTCCAAGTGTAATTGTACTCATCTTTCCACAGAGATTAGCATGTACGAGCTGAAGAGGAGCCTTGGTCCTAAAGCTAGCCTCTTGTGGAAAGTGTTTCTAGTGCTGCTTATACAAGCTTTACATACATCCAGACTGTCAAAAACTTATTGCAAATGCTCAACTAACTTACCTTTCTACATCTCTAAAAGATTTTGCATACTAAGATGCCCATACCTCCCATGCCAAAGTTTGTTGCTACCCAAGTCAATCTGGACTACAACTACCAAAAGCTCATCTAATTTGTTCCTCCAAATTCCCTTTGCATGACCTTATCATCTCCATTAAGAATGATTGCATCATTCGTGTCGAAGTGAATTTGCAAGTCATGGTCTATGATGGTTGAGATAGAAAGGAGGCTTCTCTTCATATCTGGAACCTAAATAACATTTGGAAGACCTTTTGTACAACCTTCTTTAGACCCGAACCTTTTATTGGGCACTTTGCATCATTGCCCATTCCCGCCATGATTTCATCTCCCACAGGCTTTAGGGAGGAATGTGAATCCTTGATATTGGTTAAGTGCCTAGAAGCCCCACTGTCAATGATTCAAGAATCATCGCGATGAAGAGGTTCTTCTTCAACTAAATGCTCAAGAGAGGCTCATGCTTCTTTTATACTTGAGGAAGCCTTGCTTTTTGCAAAAAAGTGATGCTTTTGCCTTTTACTTTACTTTTGGTCTTTTTAATAGTAAAATACTACTCAACTTTAGTCAAAAGTTCTTGTTTTGCTTTTCTAGCTTCAAGGCCTTGCTTTTTGGCCTTGGAGCTGCTTTTTGAAAAAGTGGCTTTTAGCTTTTTGGTCCAGCTCAGTCTCCTCTTTCCAATGGTGCCCTTGGCTCGCAGTCAACCCTATTTGATTTTTTGCATTTTCTTGCTTTTTGACCAAGAATGGTGCTTTTTCTTAATCAAATCTTATGGACCTGTCTCCATGTCTTCCACATGTTTGGTATCCGGGAATGGGTTTCATCATGTGAAATAGAGCTAAGAGGGCCAAATAGTTACTGCGGATTGCAAGTGTTCCAAGCACATCCATATGTTCCATGTATATCCATGTGTTCCAAGTACATTAAGTACTTCCATATGTTTCAAATATATCCATATGTTCTCAATACGACCATATGTTTCAAGGTACTAGCCCCATCTGGTGAGCTTGTGCATTTGGTCTTTCCCCATACCTGTGGTGTCGTCTGCTCATCTGGCAACATCTCAATGCCTTTTCTTTGATTGATGTCCTTTTTCTTGATGGTATATCTTTAGGGCTCGTCACATGTGCTAGATATAATAAATGCATACTTACCTTCTACAAAAATCAAACACAAGCTAGTCAACAAATAAGTATGCATCATTCATGTCTACTGGGTATTCCAAGTACTGGCCACATAGTCCGGAGCCCAGTGGACTATCACATGCCATAAATCCAAGCATTGCCTACACATAAAAAATAACACACAAATTTAAAGAAAGTCAAACAAACATCAGTATGCAATGCACAAGTAATGATCCTCTTGTTCATGGATTGTCCTGTCTAGTTTCATCGAAACCGTGCTGAGCCGTCTGGCCACTAGGATCGTTCAGACTATCCTCAAGGCCATCTGGTCATCACTAGGACCACCCGAGCATTCTTCCATAGTCATCTGGGCCATCTGGTCGCATTGATCGCCTGACTATGAAATCCAATACAGTCATCTAGGCCATCTGGTCACAATGACCACCCGACTATGAAATCCAATACAGTCATGTGGGCCATCTGGTCGCAATGACTGCCCGACTACAAAGCCCAATACAGGGCCATCTCGTCGCAATGATCGCCCGACTACGAAGTCCAAGTTATCTAGCATCGTTGCCATCAATGGGTCATCTCGTATCGTTGCCTCTCCCATATACAAATCTCATTCTGGCATCGTTGCTGTCCAATGGGTCATTCTGGCATCGTTGCTGTCCAATGGGTCATCTGGCATCGTTGGCACCTAAATACAAATCTTGCTCCTTAGGCTATTGAGTATCATTGCCACCCAAACTAGAGCATGTCCAAGTAATCATTATAAGCAGAATAATCAATTCCAGTCCAATATATATACAATGAAAAGGGCTAGTGGTCCAATCCCTCCCTCTTGAATCTATCTTGATTGCAAGACGTTGATATACTTGTACTTCAAATATATCTGAACCAACCACTTCCTCATAAACTCAAAGTATATTTGGATAGTCCTTGAAGTACTTCTCTGGCATCCATTTTGCATCCAATAGCGAATAATTCTAGAATTCTAAGAGGAACTTTCTGACCACCACTGTCTTTCCTGTTTTTATCACAGAATGAAACTCAATCTATTCTAGCTCTTCCACCCCTGGTGGATCCTTCAATATAGGCTCCTCTAAGGGTAGCCCTGTACATGGCTCCCATAAACTGTCATGGAAGGCATTATATATCCTCCAATGATCTGAAAGGTCCAATCGATGATACACATGGTTGATCTTCTTGGTATCGTGAGAGGTTCATATACCATCATTCCCTGGCTTTGGTAATCCAAAGTTAAAAAGCCATAGCAATGTTCTCCCATAGAGCATTCAATGGGTGCAATAGTCCTGCTGGTGTTTGTCGATCAAACTTGACCTTCTGAGACAAAAACCAAACATTCTTGAATCATAGTACGCCAATAGAAGTAGCTGTCCAAAGCTTAAAGTGTAGTCAAGGTGTCTCTACGCCCCATGTAGGAAGGAGCATGTCACTCTTCCATTACCTTGGCCTCAATTCCTTGTGTCACACATAACCTAGATTTGCATCATAAGAAAACCCTACACATAACCTAGATTTGCATCATAAGAAAACCCTACTTGATGACATAAAAAAGTCACCAAATCTCTATTCTACAATCTGTTTCCAAAACATCTTTGAAATCCTCTTTGGTAGCATAAGGATCCTTCATCAAAGTGAAATCCATATGGGAGCCCATAGAAACCGCATGGCTCAAGGGTCTCCGAGATAATGCATCTACTTGTTGTCTTTGACATTCATAGACCACAACATGGCTTGCTTGGTTCAAGACTGCTCCAATGCAATCTCATCATGTTTAACCAAAAAAAGGCATAGAATAACTAACAATGGTCCTTTGCTAGACTAAAGTCTCAATGCATCAAAAGGGTTCTGTTTTAGCTTTGTTCCACAAAAATTCCTTACCTTTCTTTGTCAAAACATACAATGGGCTAAACACTACTGCAAACCACTCGTCGAACTTCCTGGAATGATGTCAATCTGATGATCTTCCGATCTCTTTGGCTTCTTTGTCTTTCTTTCCCTTACTTGTCCCGAAGTAGCTACATCTGAGAGAGCAGGTCTAGGAGTATCTTCCCTCTCTCCTCCATAAGAAATAGAACGGGTAGCTCTAGAACCTTGCGATGGTGACTCCTTTGGCTCAAAGATAGGCTTTAGTAGCTTCAACTCCTTCGGCTTCAATGGCTCGATCCCTGATGAAATCTACAAACATTTGAGCCCTTCTTTGGTTCGGTTCTCTCTTGGTTCTCCAAGAAAGAAATTCTTCGTCTTTAAGAGGTCATCTAGATTGGTAGCCAAAGGATATGCGCAGACATATGGCATTGATTATGATGAAACTTTTAGCCCAGTTGCCAAGATGGCAACAGTGAGAGTTGTGACTGAAAGTCATGGTACTCTTCTGATGTCATGGCCGCGGTTTCATGATAAATAGATTGACGGAAATCCTATATTAGCCCCTTCATTAGGTCCTTGGTCTCCCTCTGCTCTTGACATGGCTCTGTTACACCAAGAAAGTTTCTTCAAAAAAAATTCCGACTCGAATACCACTGTAAGCCTAGCGGAGCGTACCATGACAGACTCAACCACGTATCCAAAAGATAATGATAGAGAGAGAGAGAAGGGAATAGGCTTGCACAATACACCACACTAAGCGGGGAACAAGCCCCGCCCCCTTTTAGGAATTTATTTAGGAACATTCCACTAGCACGCTGGCCAGAATCAATACAATCAATGAATACAAAACAAACAAATATACCGATCTAGGATATCCAAGTCGATGTCGAAGCACGAGATCTCTGATGTTGAGCACACCACGGGGATGACCCAAAAGTATCTCTCACCGGGCTAGTACCAAATCCAAATCTGAATCTCAAATCTCAAATCCAATGATTCCAAGTCCAAGAATCACTCGCTTATCCCATGAGTAATCTCCACAACTCCTACAGCGTTGTCGATGAAGAAAACCATGGAGAGCTCTTTCTGGCAAGAAAACTGATACAAACCTGTTTTAATGGTTTCAAGCAATAAAAACATCCAAAAAGTAGTTTTTAGGGTTTTTGAAATTTTTAGGGTTTTGTAACTTTCAGTCCTTACATGTCGGTACAGTTCGGTACGGTTGTACAACGGACAGATGATGACATGGCATTGTAGCCGATGAAGGGCTCTGAAATCGATGGACATCGATGAAAAATTCCACGATTTGGTTCGTGATCAAATAGATGATGATGGAGAAGATAATCTCCATGCTTCAATGAAGATGGCAATGTAATGAAGAGGTTTTTCTTCAAGTAAATGCTCAAGAGAGGCTCGTGCTTCTTTTATACTTGGGGAAGCCTTGAATTTTGCAAAAAGTGATGCTTTTGCCTTTTACTTTACTTTTGGTCTTTTTAATAATAAAATATTACTCAACTTTAGTCAAAAGTTCTTGTTTTGCTTTTCTAGCTTCAAGGCCTTGCTTTTTGGCCTTAAAGCTGCTTTTTGAAAAAGAGGTTTTAGCTTTTTGGTTCGACTCAGTCTCCTCTTTCGAATGGTGCCATTGGCTCGCGGTTGACTTTTTGCTTTTTCTTACTTTTTGACCAGGAATGGTGCTTTTTTTTAATCAAACCGTATGGACCCTGTCTCCATGTCTTCTGCCAGTCGTCTATTGTCCGAGCATGGGTTTCATCATGTGAAATAGAGCTAAGAGGGCCAAATAGTTACAATTTCCATCTAGAAAGAGAATCGGCCTAAAACTTCCAAGGAAAAGGAGAATATCCTAATCCTAAATAAGAGATGATAAGAGGAAGCTACAAACTTCGTATTTAAGTGCCAAGAATATTGAAGGCTAGCAAAGGACCCAAAGACAATACATCTAAATGTTTTACTAGCCCTGCAACCTCCAAAACCCTTGGATGTGCCTCCAAAAGAGGTGAACATATCTCAATCACCAGTCCATGAAAGGATCGATTATGAGACATCTGAAAGATCATACCCAAGAGATATTACTAGTTGGTTGACATTTCCATCTTTGAAAATCAAAATGCCTATTGGGACATAGCTCGAAGGAAATCTTAGTCTATGGATAGATCTCAAGAACTGGATGGATAGTAACTTTTGAGTGGGACATGAAGGTTACCTGTAATCAAAGATTTTGACAAGAAAAATTTGGTAATTAGTGAAAGCCTATTATGAGAGTAATGATACCAATGCCACACTTCCAGTAGTTTACAAAGGTTGGGCATCCATACTAAACAATCCTAGATGGTGGTGCTAATGTCACAATTATATAAAACATTATTTGGAGAAATGCGACAAATCATCCTTGGAATGTACTAACCTTAATGTTGGCAAGCACGGGAGAAATTTCCTTCAGTATGTACTAACCGTATTGCCAAAATGGCAGACGGTACAATCACCAGTGGGAATCTGCCATTGTGACTTAAAAATCAACATCTTCTCGTCATAAATGTATCATCACATGATGAACTTCCTTTAAGCAACCGGATTCTTATGATGTTATTGTTTGTCAGCCCTTCATGAATGGAATCTAGATTTGTTTACAATTGGTCCACGGATCACGTGTACTTCAGAAAATAGTATGGCCAAAGTCTCGAGGTCGATCTTAAGAACTGGAATTCTCATCCCATGGGTGGAGATTTGTTTGGTGCTGAGTCTGACATAATTGATCACACTACTTCTTCTATATTCAAGTATAACATGTCACTCATGAGGGAAGTGAAGTCAAGGAGGATATCATGAGAGAAGTGAGTCAAGGAGGATATCACATATGAGCCACTCCCAAACCTTGACTTCAATGAGGATTGGATGCAACTGGTTGTTGCCACCATAGCCAAGCTAGGGCCTTGACACAAAAAAATAACAGGTATATACGGCCAACTTCAATCAACATGGTGAGTGCTAAGAAAAATCTCACTAAATCAATAGTACTTAATTTGTGAACTCAAGCCACAAAAGCTACTACCTAGTACTAGTTGCACCATTCAAAGTCTTGAGTGTGAGAGATGAATCCTCACCAAAAATTCCGCCTATCAGAGTGGCGAACTTATTTTCTGGTAAAAACATGCAAAGAAGGCAAGCTCATTAGGTCATCCCACACTAATGCTAGCTACGTATTACATAGCCATGTCTAGTGAGAAATTAGATGAAAAGTGTTGGGTTTTTAAATCAAAATTTCTACATTGGCAATAATCCTATGGAGTGTAGGTTTCATCATGTGATTTGATGCAGGTAAGAGACTGAAACCAAGGAGGTCCTCCTATGTGAGAAAGCAGTGCAGGCTGCAAACCCTCCCCCCCAATTTCCCCATCCTTGTCATCGATGCTTCTTTTCCATAAATAAGGAAGAATACTTACAAAAACCTTCACGAGTCTTGCCAAAGAAATCTGAAGCTTTGACGTTAACATCCCTTTTTCAGAAAACCTCGTCGTAACTATCTTTAACTCAAAGGCCTTTACCACCAAAGACCCATTTCCTTAACCTCCCAAGAGCAAGGCAACCTTAATCTCAAAGAAGTCAGCATCATTCAAAAGCCTGCTAGACACCCAAAACTCTCATGAAGACAACACCCAACTCTGGCTTCCAAAACCACACCCATAGCCTCGCACTTGACAAGCCAATTCAAATAAGAGGATAAACAACGTCAGGAAGCATTGGCAACAAAGAACCCACGTCACATTGGTTGCCCGAAAGTCTCTTGGAAGTTTAAGCCTTCTACAATGGAAACTCAATCATTTGGATCTCCAAGCATAAGGCCCCAACATCATCACCATCACCAACCTCTACGTCATTCAACTCAAATGATGTGGCAACCTAAGTAGAAGCAAGCAGAGAACATATCATTGCAATTGGGGGAAAGAAAGACACAAGAACATGCCTGCTACACGCACAATAAGGGTAAGCAAAAAGCTAAATCAACCCTCTACTCCTAGAAGCGGAGTACTTTTCAACAAGACCTCATGACCATTTACATGAGTGGAACAACAATATCCTACACCCAAAAAATTTGTAGCACCGCAAGAACTCTTCTCAATGCTTCAAACTCCATAACCTCTTCATCTTGCAAAATCCCAAGTGCCAACATATGTATTATAGGTAGCAGTAATACAAGCGGCTTGGAAGAGCTCATTAGCTTATCTAAGCACCAACAAATTATGGACCTCCCACACTAGAGAGGCAATTGTAACATATTGCAAGCCGTGCAACAAGTTCAAGTTTGAGTTTGCCATCATAATAACTCATTACGTTACTCCATACATCAAAGAGTCTCATGTACTTACCACACACAAAAAAAAAATCAACAGTCCAAGACAGCAAAATGTGCTAGAGTGAATGAACAAAGCAGGAGAGTTGGAGAAAAAGAAAAAATCTTCGACAACTAATGCAGAACCATTAATAAAATAGAGGAGCACATACTTCAGTTAAACGGTTGTGTGTACTTGTTTCTATAGATCCCCCTTGCCCATTGCTCAACTTCACAATTTCACCATCAAATTTTAATCAGATATTGTTGATTGCAATATTTCATTCCAATCTACAGTACTCAACGTTCTAGTCTACAGTACTCAACATTCCTCAAAATAGGATAGAAATCCAAAAAGCAATTTTGAAAATAAAAAATCAAATCAAATAATGAGTATAGGAAAGGCCTAAATATCAAATAATGAGTGTATAAAAATCAAATAATGAAAAGGCCTAAATATCAAAACTCATCAATCTAAAAACCTCTCCATTGTGTAGACTAACTGGACATTTGATCACCACTACTCAAAGTCTTACGAAATTGTCAACGTGTCATAAAATTATTTTTCTAGATATAAAAATTTATTTTCTTATCACATCGATTTACTTGCTTTCTCATAGTCACCCACTCCTTTTTCTTGTTCACTTTCTTCAATCACTGTCTATTGCAAATAATAAGCAAAGTGCAAGGAAGCTTTTCCCTAGAAGGTGCTTCTAGACCTGCCTCATTAGGTAGTGAGTACAAATTTAAATAAACATCATCTTAAGCTAGTGCAAGCAAGCTTCCTAACAAGAGGTGCTTCTAGACCTACCTCATTAGGACAATGGACCAAGTAGTGAGTGCACTAAGTTAAATAAACATCATCTTAAGCCACCCACTAGACAATTGATTCTCTGGATCGTCCTTAAAAACCACCTTAGAAGAAGAACAGGTTCCCCAGTTTGCATGTACAACTCATCTCCTTCTACTGTTGCAGGATATATTCTCATCCCCCTCGAGGATCCCACTTGTATCAATTGCATCACATTGCTAGTACTACTTGGACAGATCTTGATAAATGCAGGATGCCATGGCCGGTATGGCTAATGCCACCACTGATCAAACTCGGGAGTTTACCAAGTCTATGTGAGAGACCGATAACCAGGCGATAGGTGGTGCTGTACCATCCGAGAGCCATCCATCAAGATGCCATCTACTGCTTCCATTCGATCCAATTCTTAATACTTAATTTCCCATTTATCCTTTCTCATTGCAAAGCTGACTAGGCTATATCAACACCCATTGATTGTTGAAAAGCCCTTTGATCAGCCATTTTTAATGCAGAGTTTTTAAGGGATATTGCATGATCATATTCATTTAAAAAATGTGCATATTAGAAATTTCCCTTTTTGTTCAGTACAAGAACTTTTTTGCACGAAGCTGGCTGTGGAAATCTGCCATGCTGCGCAAGAATGGAGAGGGCATTTCGAGACCCTTCATTGCTTGGCTAGCAGCAAAAGACACAAGGTAAAAAGAACAACAACCTAAGCATTTCACTTCTTGATAAACCTGCTCTCTTATGGTTATCCTCATAGGTTCAACAATAAGCCCTCTGAACACTTACCGTGTCAATGCAAAAGAACAAGCACCAAGATACCCAGATCTCTAATTGGATATGCACACCGACCCATAGAAATTCGGTCACAAATCAATCCCACATTGCGATCTTGTCATGCAAAGCATGATGTCGCAACACACATGAATTGAGAACTGCTGTGGATGTCTGGGACTTCAAAAAGACAGTAACTCATTTGAACTTTAAAATTGCTAACATTTACACTCTCAAGGTGCACAACCCAGCTGATTTAGGTCCGAGCTCATTTGAAAATAAAACCAATAAAACCAAAAGCTTTTTGAAAGTGGGTAAGTGTTAAATCTATCACTTCAAAAAAGGGTTCTAACTTGTCCTTGGCTCTTCACAATCCAAGAACCAGAATTACCTCATAACTCATTTTTTGGGCTTTGCTGGCACCGGAGTTATATCCTCAATATTCAGATCTTGGATGTTGAGCATCAGACCATCAGAGCTCAGCAAGACTCTGTTTGCAGAATTAGAAATGGTGTTAGCAATTTCTCTGCTAGCTTCAATTCTTCGTAGTGTAATGAAAGCCGGATTGTTAGAGATAGCATCTCCAATGAGTTGGGCACTCTTGGCCTCTCCCTGTTCATAAGTAGCGCACAATAAGAGCACGAACCTTTTTCTAAGCTTATACCATGTAAAGTACCCAACAACAAACAAATCGATGCATAAGAGTTAGCAAACCTGAGCTCGGACAATAGCGCTTCTCTTGTCCTGCTCAGCTTTCTCAACAATGAACTTGGCTCTCTCCGCCTCCTGTGCAGCCACCTGTTTGGCTTCAATAGCAGCCGTAAACTCTCTCCCAAATGTAAGGTTTATTATAGAAACATCATCAAGAGCAATGTTGAAGTTTGCAGCACGCTCAGTAAGGACTCTTCTAATCTCTCTGCTTACAGCCTGTACAATTTTAAGATGTGTGAAATAACTTTATAAATTATGAATCAAGTCTAGCCATCAAAAGAAGCACATTCTGCTCAGAAAATGAAGCATTTCAAAGAACCATATGACAGATTGTGAAGACATGAAGCTCCATTTCCATACCTCACGCTGAGTGATCAACTGGCTTGCATTATATTGAGCTACAACTGCTTTCAATGTTTCGTGAATTATCGAAGGCAAAACCCTTTCATTGTAGTTGGTGCCCAGGGACCTGTAAATAGTTGGCAATGAATCAGCCATAGGCCTAGTAAGGACTCGAAGCCCAATCTTGACCTGCAAGAGCACACAATCAAGCACTCAGCAATCTCCCTCACACACGCATGCACATGCATGAAAAGACTTCATCAGCTCAGCTTAGGTTCAAGCAGTCACGACAGCGGAATTTTACGCTGATGGGTGATGAAGATCATCACCTCAAAGCCCCACTTAAGCACAGAAGACAAATAACCTATTGCAATAGAAGAAGGAAGGCAGATGATAGTAGACCATGCTAGGCATACAATATTCATCATGCAAGGAGTACCATTTGCAAGTCCCGACTTCCTGAAGTGCTTTCAACAACATGAGGTCTTGCCCTGACATCAAAGATAATTGGCCTATCGAACCATGGAATCATCAGATGTGTTCCCTCTGGGTAAACCTACAAACAATGTGAACAGCACCAAGTGAGCGTCGACACAAAGGAGAAAGCCCTTGCAGTTACCTGATGTTCCATCTAAATACCACTCTCAAAAATCAATTTCCTGTGAAGCAACCAAGATCTGATTTCCACAGCTACTTGACGCATTCCTAAACCTTTACCAGTATTTTTCAAACCTACTGAAACTCACCGAAGTTGCGTAATAAACTATTCACTGCTAATCACACTTAGCCAACTTACTACTGAATTTTGAAGCAAACCACTCAGAATTTTCAGCAATCACTTGAGAGAGATAGATAGAAGAATGGAAGAGAGAAAGCCGACACAGTATAGACCCAGAACGGCTGGGCCCTCCATAATTTTTACAAAGTGTATTGGCTGATTAAATTCAGAATAATATCAGCATCAAACAAGATTGAAAACAAATGCTTTGGAAACTCCTAATTTGTACATGATGGCTTACCATACATGCATAAGAGTTGGAGAAACTCATCCGTCTATGTGCCACCCCAATGGCCTAACACTGGGTCACACATCTGGTTGTCTTCTCTTGTGTTTTGGATGCACACAAGAGTGTAGTCTCGAAGAAGAAATCAGCTAGCTTTTCTTCAAGGGCTTTTGAAACACTTTCTTGCATACGCTTAAGCTGCACCTCTACCACGAAGTGATGGTCTTCTCTTTGCAAAAGAATCTCCACACTCAGTAGAGTAGCTTTTGCCTCCTTGTCTTCTTGCTCTCAAGCTCTGAGTGTTGTTTCTCCCTCTCACAAAATGATTATGAAGTTCTTTCTTCTTACATGTACATAAATGAAGTTTTTACCTCTCCTCTCACTAGCTAGCCTCTTTTATAGTGAAGTTCTTTCCCCCTCTTGAAAATAGAAAGAGAGTCTAAAAGTGCATCTCCCTCTTGAAAATAGAAAGAGATGGTCTCTAAGAGTGCATCTCCCTCTTGAAAATAGAAAGAGATGGTCACAACTCTAGTTAATGAGTGTGCATGAGAAACTTTCTTAATAGCTCTCTCCTCAAAATAGAAAGAGATGAACTAATCTTCTTTTTTTTAAATAGAAAGAGATAGTGACCCTCTCTCTCACTTAAAAACAGAAAGTCGTGGCTCTTCACAAGTAACTTTCCCCCTTTAAGAAATAGAAAGAGATGCTGATAACTAGACTTCTAAAATGAGTTTGCGTGTTCAACTGAAGGGAAAGTTGCTGAAACCGGCCTCTGATAGAAAACCAGAGTGCGGTAGATTAGCAATCACCCGTCCACTTGTAGTCTAGATGATAAAACAAAGCAGATTGGAGCTAGAGTGCCCAAATCTGAAAACACAGCGACACCTGTTGGCCCCAAAGCTTGGCGCCCCTTGCGGTATTTCTTTATTCAATTATAATAAAATGAATGGCTGAGTACAACACAAAGACCAGCCAAGAGTTTACACCTATAAGTCCAATCTGACGGCCCACAAATCCTTCTCAACACAGAGGATCTATGCACACAGATCTGTGTCTTCAAACAACACACTGTGCCTCCCTCTGATCAGCCAAGATCACTAAGCAGGCCAGCCATGGGCATACATCCGGCATAACTCAAGTGCATGATACATCTTCTCAGCTCAAACATACATGTGCTGTCCAGTCTCTGTCTCAACCCTTGTCAATCTGCCATACCCCTCCTCTCACAAGGGGCCAGATAACACATATCTGCAACAAACATCAAGCAGTAGAAAGAGAGATAGATGAACAGAAACAGAGCTTACCAAGTTCAGCTCGTGAAACAACACTGGAGGAAGCAACAGCACCAATCTGTACTTGCAGGCACTTGTATCCACAACCCTGCTTCACACATGTGCTTGTACTTGCCTGTATCCTCCTCCTGATGTTCACTCTTATGCTGTCCTTGAAAATACAGATCTGAAAATCAGCACTGTACCCGCCTGTACCGCCTCGGGATACGTGCCAGGAGTTGTACTTGCACAAACAGCCGGCTGTCCACTCTTGTACCTGCCTGAATCAGAGTATACAGTCTGTCCAGCACCTGTTTGCGCCACCTGCAGCAGCCTGCAGCAACTGTACTTGCTGTACCTGGCTGTCCGTACACTGTACGGCAGCCGTACAGTGCTGTACTGGCTGTGTACTTGCTGGTACAGCTTGTACAGGGCCTGTGCGCAGGGAATCCTTGCAGCAGCTTCTATGCGCAGCCAGCAACAGAGGAGAAAGAGAGAGAGTACTTGCACAGTTCTGGCCGTACAGTGCTGTACGGCTGATTCCACTCAGAAAAACAGCAACAGCCCTCCAGAAATCTGCAGTCGACTTGCTCTTCAGCTTCTCCACGCTTGTGTACATGCGCTTGAAAAAAACTCTCCACTTTTGCTACACGACTCCCCAAAAAGGGAAGAGAGAGAGAGAGGAGAGAGGAACACTCCTCCCCCAAATTAATCCCTAGGGCCCCAAACTTTAATAAGTTCCTAGGGCCACTAAGGCCTAGGGGCAAACTTTATTAAACATTAAAGTTTAATGTTTTTAGTTCCCCCCTTCACACCTAGGGAGGTCCACACATCTTAAACTCTGTCCGGGCACCCCCCATGTGAATCATAAAATATTCTAACTCTGCAACCACCATGCCCACACTTGTACTGTTCCATTTTCACAGGGCCATGACATACCCCCCTCTTGAAAAATGGCAAGCGTCCTATGCCACCAAACATATTGCCTTGCATCCTAGGTTGCATGCCTGCAAACATATTTCCAGCCATACCGGACTGCATACCACCATACATATTCCCTTGCATGCCAGGCTGAAAATTGGCTCCAAAAGGCCCATACATACCCATGCCTCCCTGAGGATAACCCCCAGTCATGGATTGAAACACCGAGCCACCACCAAAATAACCTGGATGCATGTTCTGCTGAGGAATAGGTGGCTGTCCATAGAAGGAACTCTGAGAGTTTGCACCATAAGCATGCTGCATATTCGGAAACTGGCCAAAAGATGGTTCCTGTGGGATGGCACCACTATGACCCTGAGGAAGATTCTTCGAACGAACCTTCTTCTTCTTTTTCTGGGGCTCTGTGCGGGGCTCTGTGCGAGATCTCAAAAATTCAGCAAATCTCTCACTCTGTGTGAGCTGCATAAAAGTATCCATAACACTAGCCAAGCGATCTTTGAACCGAGCATCATCATCCTCTTTACCATGCACATCTTCTGGCTGTGTTACATCCTCATAAGGCTCAACATCTGCAGCTTGTTCTCCTGCAAAAATATCCTCAGATACATCTCTTTCAGGAGAAGTCTCTTGCTCTTCTTCTTCATGATAGAAGTACTCTTCCTCTGTATCAGACATGATTGCTGAATTTTCAGCGATGGCTTTCTTCAAAGCAACCACGAGCTCACCCCCTTCACAAAGTTGATGATTGGTCCTGGCAACGGAACCTTGAAACCGGCCTCTGATAGAAAACCAGAGTGCGGTAGATTAGCAATCACCCGTCCACTTGTAGTCTAGATGATAAAACAAAGCAGATTGGAGCTAGAGTGCCCAAATCTGAAAACACAGCAACACCTGTTGGCCCCAAAGCTTGGCGCCCCTTGCGGTATTTCTTTATTCAATTATAATAAAATGAATGGCTGAGTACAACACAAAGACCAGCCAAGAGTTTACACCTGTAAGTCCAATCTGACGGCCCACAAATCCTTCTCAGCACAGAGGATCTATGCACACAGATCTGTGTCTTCAAACAACACACTGTGCCTCCCTCTGATCAGCCAAGATCACTAAGCAGGCCAGCCATGGGCATACATCTGGCATAACTCAAGTGCATGATACATCTTCTCAGCTCAAACATACATGTGCTGTCCAGTCTCTGTCTCAACCCTTGTCAATCTGCCATACCCCTCCTCTCACAAGGGGCCAGATAACACATATCTGCAACAGACATCAAGCAGTAGAAAGAGAGATAAATGAACAAAAACAGAGCTTACCAAGTTCAGCTCGTGAAACAACACTGGAGGAAGCAACAGCACCAATCTGTACTTGCAGGCACTTGTATCCACAACCCTGCTTCACACATGTGCTTGTACTTGCCTGTATCCTCCTCCTGATGTTCACTCTTATGCTGTCCTTGAAAATACAGATCTGAAAATCAGCACTGTACCCGTCTGTACCGCCTCGGGATACGTGCCAGGAGTTGTACTTGCACAAACAGCCGGCTGTCCACTCTTGTACCTGCCTGAATCAGAGTATACAGTCTGTCCAGCACCTGTTTGCGCCACCTGCAGCAGCCTGCAGCAACTGTACTTGCTGTACCTGGCTGTCCGTACACTGTACGGCAGCCGTACAGTGCTGTACTGGCTGTGTACTTGCTGGTACAGCCTGTACAGGGCCTGTGTGCAGGGAATCCTTGCAGCAGCTTCTATGCGCAGCCAGCAACAGAGGAGAAAGAGAGAGAGTACTTGCACAGTTCTGGCCGTACAGTGCTGTACGGCTGATTCCACTCAGAAAAACAGCAACAGCCCTCCAGAAATCTGCAGTCGACTTGCTCTTCAGCTTCTCCACGCTTGTGTACATGCGCTTGAAAAAAACTCTCCACTTTTGCTACACGACTCCCCAAAAAGGGAAGAGAGAGAGAGAGGAGAGAGAAACACTCCTCCCCCAAATTAATCCCTAGGGCCCCAAACTTTAATAAGTTCCTAGGGCCACTAAGGCCTAGGGGCAAACTTTATTAAACATTAAAGTTTAATGTTTTTAGTTCCCCCCTTCACACCTAGGGATGTCCACACATCTTAAACTCTGTCCGGGCACCCCCCATGTGAATCATAAAATATTCTGACTCTGCAACCACCATGCCCACACTTGTACTGTTCCATTTTCACAGGGCCATGACAGCTGCTGAGCTGGCATGGGCAAGCATATTCGTTGCCACATCATCATTTTTTTGGGCCTTGGGGGTTTTCAACCGTTCTTCTGCAGATTCCAATCTCCGTTTTCCCAAAAGATGAAAGGAAAACCCTTAAATCAGATTTTGATCCAAAAGTTAATATATCTTTAAAATTTGTTGAAATTGAAAGTTGTTAGGTGATAAGAATACTAAACCTCTTGCAAAATACAAGTAACTAGATCAACAACCCGTAACATGCAGACATTTGATGCATAAGGATGAATGCCTACGTGTTTACGCATTCCCAAAACAAGATTTGATGCAAGTTCTTCAAGCAACTTAATGTGCCTGTGCCTAAGGTGAATACCATCCGTTCAATACACTTTGTATCCATCTATATTCTCCCCCATAAAGGTAAGAGTGCATAGTCCATCACGCTTATGAAGCATGTCTAATCACACTTCCCCACTTAGGGATGGAAGTATGTCCATGGCCAATCATACTTCCCCGCTTCGGGATGGAAGCATGTCATTCATGGGTTCGTACGGAATAAGAACTCATGTCTAATCATGAAGCCTGCCATGGTAGGTCAGACAACATGTCCAAGTTATATTTATCTTCGAGATTCTTGATATAAGATAACATGTACATGGTTAGGGTTTCTCACAAACATAGGTGGGTGACATACCTCCCCCTATATTGCAATTGTCCTCAACTGAAAGGAATCCATATAAGGGTTAAACACCTCTAGATGATCTTCAAGGTCTTCTGGATCCATCCACTGAGCATCCAAGGGTGGATAGTTCTTGAACTTTACATAGAATTTCTTGATAAGCTTTCCGTTGGGTCCTTTCCTTTCCTTATGATAGATAATTTGTTGAGGTTTTAATACCTCTATAGTCAACTCATGTACTTCAGGTGCATCTTCCATGACTTGAGAAGTAGACACCTCTCCATGATATGGCTTTAATAATGACATAACTCCTCCCTATATTGCAATTGTCCTCAACTAAAAGGCATCCAGATAAGGGTTAAACACCTCTGGATAATCTTCAAGGTCTTCTGCATCCATCCACTGAGCATCCAAGGGTGGATAGTTCTTGAACTTCACCTAGAATTTCTTGATAAGGTTTCCGTTGGGTCCTTTCCTTTCCTTATGATAGACAATTTGTTCAGATTGCAATACCTCTATACTCAACTCATGTACTTCAGGTGGATCTTCCATGACTGGAGAAGTAGACACCTCTCCATGATATGGCTTTTATAAACTTATATGAAAAGCGTTCTGAATTTGCCAATAAGAGGGCAATTCAAGACGAACAGCTACATCATTAATGATTTGTTTGATTTTGAATGGTCCATAATACCTGTTTGAGAGTTTAATAAATTGACTCTCTTTCCCTTTCTTCTTCTTCAAGCGTGCTTTCTCAAACTTGAGAAGCACCCCCGCTGACCTTCTTTATAATCAATGTCTATTCTATGTTTGTTGGCAGCTTTCTTTTGTTTGGCTTGAGATCTCTCTATAGCATGGTACACTTGAGTGAGCATCTAGTCCATGTCTTCTACAAGCTTATCAGTTGCAAAGATCTTCTCTTTGGTTTGCATTATGGGCAACAAATGCGGCCGTCCATAGACCACTTCGAATGGCGCTTTTCTTGTAGAAGAATGTACAGTGTTGTTATATGCAAATTCAACAAGCGGCAAATACTTTTCCCAAGTTGCCATTTTTTTAGTACAGAAGCATTTCAAACGATCCAAAATCTGTAAGTTGACATTCTCAATTTGCCCATCTCTTTGGGGGTGATGAAAATTTGGGCCAAGCATGTAGCAGCCATCTGTTCAGCCCCCACTGTCTTCTTCACTCGAATAAAGTGAGCCATTTTATTGAATCTATCCACAATCGTCCAGATGGCATCATTCCCCTTTGGAGTCTTCGGCAATCCTGTAATGAAGTCCAAGGCAATGCTTTCCCATGGTTTTTCTGGAAGAGGCAAAGGCTATAATAAGCCTTGTGACCTACCTCGATCAAACTTCACCTTTTGGTATGTGGTGCATTCACGAATAAATGCCTCAATGTTCTTCCTCATAGAAGGCCAATAGAAATATATTTGAAACATCTGTGTGGTAGGAAGCATACCCTATGTCCAACAAAAGGAGGTGCATGGCATTCCTCCATGACCCTTTGCCTTAATTCCTTCACTATGCAAAGCTGATCCTTCCCTTGTTGAGAAAGGTGTCTTAATGTTTCCTTGCTGTAAACAGTGCCATACTGAAACCGGCCTCTGGTAGAAACCAAAGTGCGGTAGACTAGCAGTCACCTATCCAATTGTAGTCCAGACAATTAAGAAGTGAACAAGAGCTAGAATGCTCCAGAACAGAAAGGAAAAACGACACCTGTTGGCCCCAAAGCTTGGCGCCCCTCTCGGTATTTCTTTATTCAAATTCAATGGAAAAGTTTAACTGAGTACAACAAAGCCAATCAAGGAAAGTAAACCTGCATGTCCAATCTGGCAGCCCTCAAGACCTCTTAGCATAGAGGATTCACATACAAATCTGTGTCCCACAAAAACAACACACTGTGGTCTCCTCTAATCAACCAAGACAATACAACAGGGCAGCCTTGAGCACGCATCTGGCTGTTCCATGTTCATGGCTTCAAACTCAGCCAAAGTACAAATCCACTGTCCAACTCTGTTTCCACCCTTCAAACTGCCATACCCCTCCTCTCACAAAGGACCATAAGAAACAACTCTGAAGCAGACATAAGCCAGTAGAAAGAGAGAGAAAGAAGTGTTCAATGTATTCCAACTGCTCTGCACAGTTTTGCACTAGTCGACTTGACCGTACCAGCCAGTACTTGCAACCGCCAGCGTCAGCAAATCTGCAACAGCCACCTGTACCTGTCCGTACCAGTATGTACCTGCAACCGCCTACGTCAGCCAGTCTGCAACAGCCGGATTGAACCTATCTGTACCCGTATGCACCTGCAGCCACCTTTGTGATGCGCCGCTTGTACCAGCTGGACTGGACTGAACTGTACTCGCCTGTACCTACTGGACAGGACTGTCTGTACTTGCCTGTACCTGTCCGTACAGGTCTGTACCTGCAACACACGTGTACGGCTTCTCTTCAGGCGACCTGTTCCAACCTCCCTCCACGCAGCGTAGCCAGCCAATATAATAGTACTCTCCACGCAGCCAGCCAATAGTACTCTTCCAAAAAGCAAAAGAGAGAGAGAGAGAGAGAGAGAGAGAGAGAGAGAGAGAGGGAGGCGTGTACTCTAAAAGTAGAGTAGCCCTCCCTCCATAAATATCCTAGCCCTTTAAAGTTTATTAAACTTTCTAAGGGCCACCAAAGGTTTATAAAGTTAATACCTTGGTCCCCCTTCACACTTGGGGTTGTCCACACATATTACTTTTGTCCGGACACCCAAGTATGCATCTTGAAAAATTTATTTTGCTCACCAACCACCATGCTCACACTTGTGCTGTTCCACTTTCACAGGGTCATGACATAGCCCCCTCTTGAAAGAAAAATGGCAAACCTCGATTGTAATCTGGTGATATAGCAAAATATCCAAAGTGAAAAGTACAATATGGCAAGATCAGCGTCCCAATCTCTCTAAGCCATGCATATGTAACAACATTCACTGCAAACCAATGGTGTTGTAATAGTCCAAGTTGTATACCACTGTGAACCATACACAACCACAATATCCAATGTCACTAGTACACATATATCATAGAAGTCCCATAACATCCTTAGGCACATCCCCATGGAAAGGTCTAAGTAGACTCACATGAAATGCATTGTGAATCCTCCAGTGATCTGGTAGCTTCAAGCAATAGGATACCTCACCAATCTTTTCCAGTACCTGAAAAGGTCCATAATAGCGCATGCTCAACTTAGGGAATAAGCGCTCTTTACCCTTCATCTTTTTGAGCCTAGCTTTCTCAAGTCGCAAAAGAACCCAATCACCCAATGCAAACTCTAATGCACGTCTGTGACGGTTTGCTGCTTTCTTTTGCTTTTGTTGAGTTTTCTAGAGTGCCAACTTAACTCTCCGATAAGCTTCATCCATGTTCTCCACATACTGGTCAACCTCAAAGATCTTATCCTTTGTGTGCAAAATAGGTGGTACCTTCTTCCCTCCTCCTACAATCTCAAAAGGCGCCTTGCCCGTCGAAGTATGGACGGTGTTGTTATAAGCAAACTCCACCAAAGGAAGATACTTTTCCCATTGTTGCTTATGCTCTGACACATAACACTTAAGAAGATCTAACACTGTAGAATTTGCCTCTTCCAATTGACCATCTGTTTGTGGATGAAATGATGATGAAAACTTGAGAGTTGTACCCATGTTGTTAAACAACCCTCTCCAAAATAAACTCGTCATCCGTGGATCACGATCACTAATGATAGACGAAGGCAAGCCATGATACTTGAAGATGTTCGCCATGAACAACTTCACCATATGATCAACTTTGATCGTCTTATGCACGGGAATGAAATGAGCTTGCTTACTGAACCTGCATATGATAGTCCAAATGCCATCATTCTCCATTTGTGTCCTCGGAAGATCAAATATAAAATCCATGGCAATGCTCTCCCATGGTTTATCTTCAATGCTGTTCCCACATGCATCACACTGGACAACAAAAGCCTTTCAGACATCTGGTAGTACCAATACAGGATCCGAAGTGAGCTTTTCTTTAAGCTTTATAAAGGCTGCAATTTCTTGATCAGCCCATCTAAACGGAGTTGCCTTCTTAGTTAAAGCATGCAGGGGCAAAGCAATCTCAGCAAAATACCATATGTACCGCCTGTAATAGGAACACAATCCCAAAAAACTGCGTACATCATGCACGGTCCTCAAATCTGGCCAATTGAGAATTGCTTCCACTTTTGAAGGATCCATACGGACTCCATGTTTAGACACAATATGCCCCAAGAAGTGTATCTCTTCCAAGAAGAACTCACTCTTCTTGCCCCCATTAATGACCAGCCTATGCTTCCGAAGTTCTTCAAACACAATGGCCAAATGCTTCCTATGCTCCTCCTCTATGCGTGAATGCACAATCATATCATCAAAGAATGTGCCCACAAACGCTCTCTGAGGCCGAAAAATCCTATCCATCATCCTGTTAAATGTGGCAGGAGCATTTAATGTGGCAGGAGAATTTGTCAAACCAAAGGGCATAACTAAGAACTCATATAGCCCAAAAGTGGTCCAAAATGCTGTTTTATGCACATCCTTGGGTCTAATGCGTATCTGATGATACCCGCTTTTCAAGTCTATGCGACTAAAGACTGTTGAGCCCTGTAAGCGGTCCAATATGTCATCGATCCTCGGAATAGGAAATCGATTCTTGATGGTGTTCTTGTTTAGCGCCTTGTAATCTATACACATGCGCCAAGAACCATCTTTCTTTTGCACTAAGAGCACAGGTGAGCAAAAGGGCAATGAGCTAGGCTGGATCAACCCCTTTTTTAACAACTCCTGTACCTGGCTCATAATTTCCTCTCGTTGGGCTGCATTAACACGGTACGGCGGTCTATTTGGTGGGGTACTCCCCGGAATTAGATCAATAGCATGATCTTCTGGCCTTTCCAGAGGAAGCTCTCTTGGCAATGACTCGGAAAAACAATCTTGGAATTCATGTAAGAAATCAGTCCTGTCTTTATATAACATAGACAAATTAGATTTAGCCTCATCATCTTTTGCATCCTTTACAAAAACCAAGTACGCGGAAAGATGCTTTTTCATTACTGATGAAATTGTCGAAGCTGATATAATAGGAACAGATTCCTCTTTTAGCTTTACATCCAAAATATGCTCTTTCCCTCTATGAGTCAAAGTAATCTTCCTGTTATACGTATCCACCACCGCTTATACGTATCCACCACTGCATGTACTCTATGGCACCATGGCATACCCAACAAAACATCACATCCATCAAGTGGCATGATGAAGAACTCCTCACTGTCCACATAACCCTGCACATGAAGCCTGAGCTTCCCAATAATAGGGATAATGGGTTCTGCATACCCAAGACAAGCCATATTAGCCTCATACAAAGGCCCCATCTCCTCTGTGCGGATCCCCAATCGGCCAGCCAAATCCAGTGAGATAAAGTTGGCTCTAGCACCAGTGTCAAAGAAAATCAAGGCATTCTGATCTCTCACTTTGCCCCATTCCCTGCACAACTCAGTCTCTTCACCACCAGGCTGTTCCCCAACAAGATCATCCAGTGAGATAAAGTTGGCTCTAGCACCAGTGTCAAAGAAAATCAAGGCATTCTGATCTCTCACTTTGCCCCATTCCCTGCACAACTCAGTCTCTTCACCACCAGGCTGTTCCCCAACAAGATCAGGAACTAACCCTGCAGAAGGTTTTGGTTTCTTAGACTTGGGCTCCCCTTTAGTGTCAAAGTCCTTTTGGGACTTACGCTTGGGACAGTTAAAAGACATGTCCTTCCTCTGTACAGTAAAAGCACTTCCGAGCATCCATCAAAGCCTGTCTCTCCTCAGGAGTTCTCTTGGGCATTGGTAACTTGCATGTTCGAAAACTGTCCAAAAGAAGGATCTTGTGGGAAGGCACCACTATTGCCCTAAGGTGGGTTCCTAGAATGCACTTTCTTCTTCTTCTTCTCAGGCTCAAAACGGGATCTCATAAATTCAGCAAACTTCTCACTTTGAGTGAGCTGCATAAACACATCCATTACCCCTGCCAAACGATTTTTAAACTGAGCATCATCTTCCTCTTTACTAGGCATGTCTTCTGGCTGAGTTACATCCTCATATTGTGCATCTTTTGCAGCCTGTTCTCCTGCAAGAATATCCTCGGATTCATTTCTCTCAAGAGAGGCCTCTTGCTCTTCCTCTTCATCATAAAAATATTGATCTTCTGTGTCTGACATGTCGCTGAATTTTTCAGCAATGGCTTTCCTCGAGATAACCACGAGCTCACCCCCTTAAGAAAGTTGATGATAGGTCCCGGCAACGGAACCTTGAAACCGGTCTCTGGTAGAAACCAAAGTGCGGTAGACTAGCAGTCGCCTCTTCAATTGTAGTCTAGACAATTAAGAAGTGAACAAGAGCTAGAATGCTCCAGAACAAAAAGGAAAAACAACACCTGTTGGCCCCAAAGCTTGGCGCCCCTCTCGGTATTTCTTTATTCAAATTCAATGGAAAAGTTTAACTGAGTACAACAAAGCCAGTCAAGGAAAGTAAACCTACATGTCCAATCTGGCAGCCCTCAAGACCTCTTAGCATAGAGGATTCACATGTTGATCTGTGTCCCACAAAAACAACACACTGTGATCTCCTCTAATCAACCAAGACAATACAACAGGGCAGCCTTGGGCACACATCTGGCTGTTCCATGTTCATGGCTTCAAACTCAGCCAAAGTACAAATCCACTGACCAACTCTGTTTCCACCCTTCAAACTGCCATACCCCTCCTCTCACAAAGGGCAAGAAGAAACAACTCTAAAGCAGACATAAGCCAGTGAAAAGAGAGAGAGAAAGAAGTGTTCAATGTATTCCAACTGCTCTGCACAGTTCTGCACAAGTCAACTTGACCGTACCAGACTGTACTTGCAGCCGCCAGCATCAGCAAATCTGCAGCAACCACCTATACCTATCCGTACCAGTATGTACCTGCAACCGCCTACGTCAGCCAGTCTGCAGCAGCCGGACTGAACCTGTCTGTACCCGTATGCACCTACAACCACCTTTGTGATGCGCCGCCTGTACCAACTGGACTAGATTGAACTGTACTCGCCTGTACTACCTGCTGGACAGGACTGTCTGTACCCGCATGTACCTGTCTGTACAGGTCTGTACCTACAGCACACGTGTGTACGGCTTCTCTTCAGGCGACCTGTTCCAGCCTCCCTCCACGCAGCGCAGCCAGCCAATAGTACTCTCTACGCAGCCAGCCGACCCCTCTTCCAAAAAGCAGGAGAGAGAGAGAGAGAGATGGAGAGGGAGGCGTGTACTCTAAAAGTAGAGTAGCCCTCCCTCCATAATATATTATTAAACTTTTTAAGGGCCACCCAAGGTTTATAAACTTTATAAAGTTAATACCTTGGTCCCCCTTCACACTTGGGGTTGCTCACCAACCACCATGCTCACACTTGTGCTGTTCTACTTTCACAGGGTCATGACACATACCTTGGTAAAATCTGCATCTGTAGCATATAAATCACACATTACCGTGAAGTCGGTGTGGTATCATGGTACCTGTTAGAAATATAAGCCCAACTTGTCTCTTAGCCATCAAATAAATGTGCATAGGATGAAGTGTTATCCTAAGGTCAAATCAAAGTATGTAGCATCACTCCACATGTCCATCCACATGTCAAGGGGCATCCCTACATCAAAGGAGTCGTGGAGCATATTTAGGAGAAGCATCTAGCTCATCTACATCATCAGTGATGTCATCCAAGACTGGATCCAAAGGCTATATAAAGCCCATGTAGCACTCACACTATGAATGAAGCTATGAAGTTATTTCTCATATTATGAATGGCTCAAATCTCTTCCCACCTTGATTTCTTTCATGGTATCAGAGCCAATTATATTCCCAAGGCCCTCATTAGGTTAATTTACTAGTTACTTAGCATGTTAATCAAGTTATTAATCACCCACCATTAGTGGAGCCAAAATAGGCTTTCCCAAAATAGTACCCACCTGGATTGGAGGATCTCCACCGCCTTCTACAATGCATATCTCGGTGTGTTTTCTTCACAAAATCTCTCCCTCTGCTCTGGGCGCAGGTCGCCATCGCCTCAATTGTGCAGATCCATTGCTCCACCACCCGGCATTACGTTTTTCCCCAAATCATCATCGCGTCTCAGAGGCGGCTGCTGCAGTGGCTTGTTCTCCCTCCACAAAAGGAATCGATTCAATTCCTCTGAGCTGTACATGCGCCCCAATATGCTCTATCACCTCCTAAAAGGGCTTGCCAAATGGTGCACCCAATCTCCAATGGCAAGCTGATTTGCAAAGGGGGTTTTTGCTGAAAATTTTCTACATAAAGCATTTTAATGCTTGGTAGTAATGATCTTGCTTAATCCTTTTTTAATGATCATAATAATGTTATCTCATGCACAAAAGGTCTTTGATTAAGCATTATCACATCTCTATCCACATAGATAATAGATGTGAAGCTTGAAAGCCACCTCTTGTAAAGGGATTGTAGACACTGCCCCGAGTATATCTCCTCAGTGGGGTAAGACCTCCCTATCTATGGTATCCACATCAGTCATGACTTCTAATTCTAAGAGTCCTAATAAGTTCAATGGTATAGGGTTTCACACCTGGCAAACAAAGGTGAAGGGGCATTTAATGAGAAAGAACTTATGGAGCTTAGTTAAACCACAAGTAGAAGGAGAGGGAGAAGGAGTTGTCACTAGAGCTACCATTGTTGCTTTGCAAGCAAAGAATGAACAAGCTTTAGGGATAATAATCACAACATTAGATGATAATTTTATACATTATATAGATGATGCTGACACTGCGGCTCAAGCTTGGGAAACACTTGAGAAAATTTTTGGTGCTAAAGCAAAGCATTCTAAGATTAGTCTTAAAATGCAACTCTATGGGCTCACAATAGAAGCAAATGAAAGAGTGGCTTCACTCATCAATAGGTTAAAGAGTCTTATGACTCAACTTGTGTATGTCCAATCCCCTATACCCAATGAAGATGCTGTTGCCATCTTATTGAAGACTATGCCTTCAAAATTTGATCAACTTGTCACCGTGCTTAAAGAGAAGGATCCTATTCCTTCTTTGGAAAGTGTGATAAACTCTCTGTAGGAAGAAGATAAAAAACAAATCAAAGACTTCCAAGAAGGTGCCTATGCGATCTCCACCATCAACAACAAGAAGAAATGTGCAACCTATGGGAGAACTAATCACCAAACAAAGGATTGCTTCACCAACAACCCTTGTGTGCATTCTAGAAAGACAAATCATCCATCACAAAGATGCTACCTCAAGGACAAGAAGAAAGAGAAGGTCAACACTGTTGAAGAAAATCACTTTGTAGAAGTCTCCGGTATTGTTGGACCTGGAGATGATGATGATTCCTACGCTTGTAAAAGGTTGTCATTGTCCACTCTTGTATGGTAAAAAAAGCCTTAGTTGTTTTCTTCCCTTGTTGTTTGTAAAGAGTACTCAAACCTTGTTATTGTATGGTTGAGACTCTATTGTATCAAGGGGGGGATGTTGTTAGGCTAAAAACTTCTACTAGAGTGTCAAGTTTGGCTTAAGGGGGGTGTTAGAAATATAAGCCCAACTTGTCCCTTAGCCATCAAATAAATGTGCATAGGATGAATTGTTATCCTAAGGTCAAATCAAAGTATGTAGCATCACTCCACATGTCCATCCACATGTCAAGGGGCATCCCTACATCAAAGGGGTCGTGAAGCATATTTAGGAGAAGCATCTAGCTCATCTACATCATCAATGATGTCATCCAGGACTGGATCCAAAGGCTATATAAAGCCCATGTAGCACTCACACTATGAATGAAGCTATGAAGTTATTTCTCATATTATGAATGGCTCAAATCTCTTCCCACCTTGATTTCTTTCAGTACTGACTTCGGGTCTTCTAGACAAAGCCATCACCCACCAAGTTGTCTTTATCCTTCATGCTTTCCATTGTTAGGTGGAATATGGACAAGAAGTTTGCCCATCTCATCTGCATAGGTGACAGCTTCTTCTGGGTAAGAAAGTACTTCAAACTTTGGTGATTAGTCTTGACCACAAAAGTAGTACCCAAGAGATAATGCTTCTAGATGGTCAAGGCATGGACCACTGCAAGCAATTCCTTTTGATAGGTGGAGTAGTTCTTCTCACCTTTATGTAACGTCCGGAATGTTGTCTTGGAGATATCCTCTGGTGCAATTCGAACTTGATGATACCCACTCTTCAAACCAATCCGGCTGAAAAATGAAGCTGCACTTAAAGTGTCCAAGATATCATCGATTCTTGGAATAGGGTATCTATTCTTTATGGTAACCTTATTCAAGGCTCAATAATCCACACACATGCAGAAAGCACCATCCTCCTTTTGCACTAGCGAAATTGGAGAGAGTGACTAGGTCGGATCATGCCCTTCTCTAGCAACTCATTCACTTGATTCATTATCTCCTCCCGTTGTGAAGCACTCACACGGTAGGGGCTCGATTTAGAGCCGAGCTTCCCGAAATGAGATCTATCTTTTATTCTCTGAGGTCTTTCAGGTGGGAGTTCACCTGGAATAGACTCACTAAAACAATCATTGAATTGCTACAAAAAGTTTATATGCTCAACATTTACATTATCTTCAGATTTACTTTCTTGTGCAAAGACTAAATAACTGCAAATGGAACCTTTCATTGCCTTGTTAATTGGTACATTGACACACAAGAGGAATGGAGTTTCCTCGAACTCCTACTTCTAATACAATATTCTTTCCTTTATGAGTGATCTTAAGTTTGTCTTCATCTTGGCCGTAGAGAGGTAAAGCTTTAACCTTGCGTATCCAAGGCATGCCAAGCATCACATCACACCCTTGAGTAGGACCTATGAGAAAGTCCACATGGTCCAAGTAACTTCATATGTGAATCCTCAAAGGGTCCTTCAAAGGAACAACTTGCGCTTGTTGCCCAAAAAGTGTGTCAGCAACGGTGAACATGCCTTTGTCTTCCTTCATTAGACCAATAGCTCGGCCTACTTCTTCATAGATGAAGTTATGAGTAGACCCAGAGTCAATCATAACAACCCTCGGGCTGGTTTCTTAGCTTACCAAACGCTTTCCATGGTTGCCTTTCTTTGTTGTCGTGGCTGAATTCAAGAACTTGTCTCCTTTTCTTCGGTCCTCTTTTCAGTGTCCTTTTTGCACTTCCATGCCATGTGCCCTTTTAGTCCACATTCGAAGCATCTTCCTTCTTTGATGTGTTGCTCTAGCTCTTCCCAAGACAGCTTCTTAAAGATTGGGTTAGACTTCTTGGCTTGATATTTGAAATCGGATGATTTGGAGGTTGCGTACGCCTTCTTTTCTTCCTTCTCTTGGTTCTTCGCCTTCTTTGAGTGTGGCTCCTCCAAAGAAGACCCCTTCCTCTTGACCATCCACTTCATATCACGAGCTTCTACATTCAATGCAAACTCCATGCAATTCTTCAAAGTGTCGGAAAACATGCATAAGGGACTGTAGGAAAGGATTCAAACCTCCCTTAGACTTGCAGATGACTTCGTTATTGCTGATGTCAATGTATCGATCAGCTTTAAGATAAACATCCCAAAACCGATTAAGGTACTTTTGCACATTATCTCCTTGTTGGTCCAACTTGTCCCACTCTATGCACACCTTGAAGTCTATGGGCAAGAATTGAGCTTTGAATATCTCCTTGAACTCCTCCCAGGTTTTTGGATTGACGTTCCTAGCAACTCCTTCGAGATGTATAGCTACCTGATGGAGTTTCGATTCTTCAAAATAATTACGATTTTTAAAAGCCAAATCAAACTCCTTGATGAAAGCTAAGATCTTTGTGACATCACTGTCCTTCCCATCATAATATGGTAATCTCACACTCCTATGTCCTAGCTTGCAAGTCTCTTGCTTCTCCTTCTCCTTGATGTTCGGTGCAGTCGCCTTTTTCACCATCATTGGTGACTCCGCTCGTGGTAGACTAGAGCAAGGTAGAGCCTAGGATGTATAGCTTCGAGAAAACTACTTGCCCGGATGAATCCGGACCAATGATTCCCTTCTCATGAAGATATTATATTCATTTGCAAACACCAAAGGATCACCTAACTTTGACTACTTCACATGATCTTCAAAATGAGATACCTTTGAATGGTTGATTGTCTTCTTTGATACCACTGCTTGCACATCAAGATCGGTTAATAAGTCCTCCATTTCTTTGAGTCGACGAAGGAGCGCCGCATCACCATTGGCATGAGAAGTATACCGTGTGCCTTCTCCATGGCTTATCGACCTTGAGGATTACGGCCCTTCATAATGTCCCCTAGTTGCTCTGTCAGCATCACCACCTCCTCTTCTTGAAGATGAAACTTCTACAGACTCATATGGATGAGCCGGTGATCTTGTGTTGGAATGCCCAATGGAAATGAGACAAACAGTTGTGAGAGAGGAAATGCAGAAGTGTAGAGAGAGAGAAGCGGTATAAACTCTGCTATTTACCCTGAAGATCCGGTACAGAAAAGATACAGGATAGTGTGGGGACAAGGTTGGTATATATACCACCCTGGGGTGTTGGTTCGGTCTCTTGCTCAAAAGACTTCGCCGGTGAAGACTTCCCTTTGCCCTTGTTGTTGTTGTGATGCCATAATTGGCCCTGTCCAACAGTCGATCCACCGAGAATGTCGGGAGGGTGGGGCTCTTCACATGCTTCTCAGCCATCTCGAGCAAATCTGCCATCTCAAGGGTTCACAAGGTCTTGTGAAGGGAGGGTGCATGGGGAAAAAATGAAGAAGAGGCTGCAAACACTATGCAAGGTGGCTGTCCAGCAATGATGGCCACCTTCTACCTGCTTCTCCACGTCCCAAGCAGCCCAAAAATTCTCCAATCAGCACCAAAAAACAGTAAAACCTCAAGCTCTCACTGTCTCCAAGCTTCAAGCCACCTGGGGCTTTGATACCAAGTTGGAATGGAGCAGAAATGAGACAAACAGCTGTGAGAGAGAAAACACAGAAGTGTAGAGAGAGAGAAGCTATATAAACTCTGCTATATACACTGAAGATCCAGTACAGAAAAGATACAGGATGGTGTGGGAGGCAAGGCCTGGGCTGCTCGTTGACCACAACAAACAGGCCGATAGCAGCACCCGACTGGATAAATCCTAGTCGGCCAACAAAAGGAGCAATCGGAGTCGGCCATAAGAAAACAGTCGGCCAGTATGGTACAGTCTCCCATGACTAGACAAAACAAGGAAAAGACATGGAAAATGAGGGAAAATGGAGAATCACAGCAGAGGCCCTCACTCCCTACCGAGTAATATGGTACAGACAAGAGATGATTGCTAATATCTTGATCTCTCTCTGTGGCTAGACATTTTCTTAGTAGCAAAAAGCTTGTTCCCAAGGATTGTCTTCGATTACCAACAAGGTAAGGAAGATAGCATTGCTCTGATACCAATGAAACTCGCCGCAGTTACGTAACGAACTATTCACTACTAATCACACTTAGCAAACTTTAATCACTGTTGAATTTTGAAGCAAACCACTCAATATTGTCAGCAATCACTTGAGAGAGAGAGATAGAAGAATGGAAGAGAGAAAGCCGACACAGCATAGACCCGGAACAACTGGGCCCCTTCATAGGAATATAGATTATTCCTCAATAATTTTTACGAAGTGTATTGGCTGATTAAATTCAGCATGGTATCACCATCAAACAAGATTGAAAACAAATGCTTTGGAATTTGTACATGATGGCTTACCATACATGCATAAGAGTTGGAGAAACTCACCCATCTAAGAGTTGGAGAAACTCACCCGTCTGTGTGCCACCCCAATGGCCTACCACTGGGTCACACAACCGGTTGTCTTCTCTTGTGTTTTGGATGCACACAAGAGTGTAGTCTCGAAGAAGAAATCAGCTAGCTTTTCTTCAAGGGCTTTTGAAACACTTTCTTGCATACGCTTAAGCTGCACCTCTACCACGAAGTGATGGTCTTCTCTTTGCAAAAAAATCTCCACACTTGGTAGAGTAGCTTTTGCCTCCTTGTCTTCTTGCTCTCAAGCTCTGAGTGTTGTTTCTCCCTCTCACAAAATGATTATGAAGTTCTTTCTTCTTACATGTACATAAATGAAGTTTTTACCTCTCCTCTCACTAGCTAGCCTCTTTTATAGTGAAGTTCTTTCCCCTACTTCAAAGAGATGGTCTAAAACTGCATCTCCCTCTTGAAAATAGAAAGAGATGGTCTCTAAAAGTGCATATGCGGCAAATATACACGTGTAAAGGCAACAGGATCCAGAAGTCAAGCCTGTGAGACATGCAATGTAAGCTGCAAGAGATAAACTCATCAATGGAGGGTCCGATGAGGAAAAATCAGCAATGGTAGGACTGATAAAAATAAAAATTCAGCAATGGGGGAAACTGAAAATCGGGAGAAAAAGTGGGAGCTCGGGGCGGGCATCAGCCAACGCTATGAGAGGATGGCTAAACTCTCAGCGATGCCATGATCAGTGGCATGTATGACAAGTGTAAAGATGCATAATCCCACAATAAATAATATACATGTAACATGTCAAAACCATGAGAGCAAGCCAACACTGGCCAAGTGTGTAGAAGGCACTCCCAATAAACATCACATGTGAGAAAGTGACAATGTCAACACTGTAGAAACAATCCTGCTGCAAGGGAAAGCAGCATAAAAGGCATCTCCAGTAGACATCACATATGAGAAAGTGACAATGTCAACACTGTAGAAACAATCTCGCTCCAAGGGAAAGCAGCATAAAAGGCATCTCTAGAGACTAGTAGACATCACATATGAGAAAGCATCTAGCATAGACAAGCATAAGGGTCAACAAGCATAAGTGACCATGAGGCATCACCAACTGCATCTGGGCAAGTAAAATCCCCCCCTCCTGAAATGCATCTACCAGACAAAGCATACCCAGAAGTACTGACTACAGAGCATAGTCATCAAAAGCAACCACATCAGAAGACATCTCTGCACGTGAAGAAGATGAAATGGCCAAGGTTTTCATATTTGTAGCCAAATTGGCCTCATGTGCACCTATTGAAGAAGATGCCAGCTGCTTCTTTTTCTCACTCTCAATACTTTTCTTGCATTCCTCTATGGTGTGCCGTGTTTTACTGCAATAATTACAGCGCTTTTTCTTTTCAGGCTTGTCCTCTGTCTTGGGAGGATCCGATGGGCTAGGTTTAGGCCCAGATCGATTCCCACGAAAGGGAGCAGTCATTGCTGACTCAGTAGACATCATGTTGTTCCTGTCGGAATGGGATTGCTCTTCATCGAGCAAGAGAGTCACAAGGTTGTCAAAAGTGACCGCATTAGGCGCATTACCACTCAACAACCGCAATGTAGTCCCAACTGTCTGATAAGAGTCGGGCAAATTACGCAAGACTGTCTGAACAAGATAGCCATCTGTCAAGACCTCATCAATGTCAATGAGCTGCTCTCGAAGGTCTTTAACATGTGTAAGGTACTGATCGATAGAGTCACTTTCAAGCATGCGGTCAGTCTTAAGCTTGCCCCGAACGTAAGCTACATGAGCCTCATCGCGACCTGAATATAACTCCGCTAAGGTATCCCAAGCACTCTTTGCGGTGGTGCAGGAACGAATGTGCGGAATGATATGCCTGCGGCACGAGATAGCAATCAACGCATGGGCCTGACCATCCTTGGCATCCCATCTTAGTTGTTTTGGAGTAGGTGGCAAAGGTGCAGAAGATGTAACACCACCTGAAGATACATCATCCCCTACATCAACAGTGCCTGAAGCATTTGCTGCTCGCGCAGGAGCAATAGGCCTGACATCAACCCCTGATACATAGACCCACAAATTATTTGCGACTAGTACATGTTTCATCATATATGCCCACATAGGATAGTTGGTGCCATCCAACTTATCCTCAACGGACAACATGCCAAACAAATCACTAGTATTCCCAGACATGGCTGTCACAAATGCGTACAAACAGGTAGTGTAACTGAATCAAAGCGTGAACTACAATATGACCCAAGTGTACCACTGTGTTTTCTCAATACATAGGCATAAACCACATCAACTCGAGTGCAAAAAACCTTCAAAGCAACCCAGTGTTGAGACACCTGACAATTGGGGGAAATGCCCCATTGCCAAGTAAATGTTCCTGTATCACCAAAATTTCAAATAATAATTTTTGCAAAATCTCCAAATTTCTAGTGCATTGATGCACCAAATCTGATGAAATCAATGCCAATGTTGCAATTTCAAGCTCAATGGTGAAAAGCCTAAAATTAATGCAGCCAATTTGCTAATTTTTAGCAATTTCTGAATTTATGAAAAAATTACAGAAATAACAGTAAAATACTGGTTGCAATCGGCACAGTTTCCAAGGAGAACGCGGCAGCTTCAGTCGACGACTTCAACCGATCGAGCAGCTTCAATCGGCACACAACAGCTTCAGTTGGCACACAGCAGTAGAAGGGCAGCAGTAGTGCACAGCAACAGTGGGCAACAGTGAATGGCGGCGCTGGCTCTGAAACGGCGACTGTGGAGGACAAGAGGTGCAGGTCGTTGGCGGGGCACAGCAGCAGGCATAGTTGCCACGGTACGAAATTACGATACCGTGCCATACGATACCGTACGAGAATTTTTGGTACAATATGAAAATTTGGGTTACCGTATGATAAAATACGGTTTTTTCTTTAACACTTACAAACTATGGAGCTTCAAGCTTGATTGTGAGGGAAGGTTGGGAGGGAAGGAGTCTACAATGCTTGAGGAACCAAAACATGGAGATGTGTCTCTCCCATTGGATCTCCCAATTGTCTCCAAAGAAGAGCCTGCATAGGTAATGCGATACCAAAGGTCTCCCAGTGTAGCGTTTATGACTAAGGGACTGTCCTTGCACAAATACGGGCAATGCATCTAGGGTGATAGGTTTAGGGACTCCTCTGTAGATCAAAATGGCCTTGTCCAAATCTTCTCCCTCGTACATAACTTGAGGATTTGACTGTATAGCCTACCTATACCAGGGATCTCCAAGTGATGTAGCAAGATTCTCTCATTCTACCACTCAAGTCTACACTACCAATCTACCTTGCCATATTCTTTAGGTCTCTCAGCAATCCTGTGATATACAGCGGAAGTCTTTGTATTGGAAGATCTCGTCACACAGATGCTCACACCGTCTTCTGTATCCTGAGTTTCGTGAGTTTAGCAATCCATTTCAATACTTCAAACTTTAAAGAGATACGAGAGAGAGAGATGAGAACTGTACACCAGATTGGGTCCCGAATTACCCACTGAAGGGCCCCCTATCCCGATAACGAGATAGTATTTGCTTTATTTCTTTAGAGAGAATGACTGTGCACTGTAGATAAGCCAAACGCAAAATCTCGGAGGATCGGAGATTGGTTGAACTGTACACGGCTGTAGAAACACTTCGATGATTTGATCTCGAGCCTATGCACTCTTCCCAAGGGCATGAGGAAGGGCTGCACACCTGAGGCTGAGAAAAGAAGATGGTGGACTGTTTTACGCTATGTTAGAATGCTGTAAATGCTGTGTTACCTTCACCAGATGACTGCTGCATGTATGGATGATGCACAGAAGGCTGGATACTGATGCAAACTGATGATTCAGGGCTGAGAACTGCTGTAGACAGAAACGCAGACCTGTAGGGATGCTGCTGGTCTGAAAACGCAGGTATGCTGATGCTGACAGAAAACGCAGGCTGTTGCCGTACGGCTGGACAAAAAACGCAGATATGCTACTGTACGGCTGGACAGAAACGCAGATATGCTGCTGCTGAATTCTGGCGTTGGACTGGGGCTGGGCTGTATGCTGAATCAGGGACTGAAGTGATGCTGAATGCAGGCGCCTAGGGCTGACTGAAGCACAGGTTCTCAAGGGGCTGGAGAAGCAAGCTCATAAGCTCCAAGGGCTGGATTAGTCTAGGGCTGAAGGCAAGGATACTCCTAGGGCTGAGGAGAAGAGCTCTTAGCACAATGAAGACTGAATGAGAAACTAAGCCCTATGCAAGCCTATTTATACTAACTGGAGGTTGGTCAACTTGGCTGGTCATTTAATAAAGTTTATATTTATAAATGACAAATAATGCAAATAATGCTAAATAAATACTATAAAATATGGAAAAAATACCAAATAAATCCTAGTAAATTCCCTAAGACTTCTGGGATGTTCTAAATGATGCACAGGCATATGAATGCATATTATGCAGGATGCAGAGTGCTTTCTGATGCAAACCCTAAGGCTTCTACTGACTCTACATGCATGAATGATTCTCTCCAAGTGGGTTAAGGGACTTGACTGACTGACTGACCCGCTAAGGCTGAGGAATGACCTACGTAGCTCGTGCCTGACTTATCCTGGACTGAGGATGTACAATGGGGTCACGACGTACGACAAATATCATCCTATTGGGTTCTAAAACTGTACAACTGTTGCACTTCTGATGATGAGCCATCTTGTCACCATGCACTGAGTGAAGAGTGCATGTGACATTCCCTCCTGATTAGCTTGGTGGCAGGTTCATGGCTTCCAAGTAGTCCGCCAATAACTAGGGATACTCCTGGAAGAACTCCTCGTCGAGCCATACGGCTTAGTGGGTGCCTCGATCTCGGAATTTCGTATAGAACTGACGAATCCGTCGACCGGAACCATGCTTCCATCGATGAAGAAGGATCTGCTCAGGCTCAATCACTTCTGCCTCGTCTACCACGTCTGGCTGCTGTTATCTAAAACAACAAACACTTCTGGACCAACATATGGTTTTAGCCAAGAAACATGGAAAACATCATGCATTGTCCAACTGGCAGGCAACTTTAACTTCATGGAGACATCACTTAACTTCTTAACTATTGGAAAAGGGCCAAAACTACGGAATGAAAGCTTGGGACAACGTTTGCCCACTTGTTTCAATCTCTGTTTCATGATATGCAAATAGACCCAATCCCCTTCCTTGAAGTGGACATCTGGTCTAGACTTATTTACCTGTCTGCTATATGCTTCCTGAGCTTTGGTCAAGCGGTCCTTGACTTGACTCAATGATCTCGGAAAATGCTTCCGTGGTTTTATTAGCCTCTAAAGATGGAGACACCATTCTCGTCAAAAGAGAAGAAAAACGGCGACCAAAGGCTGCTTCATATGGAGTCCGTCCGACACTGGATGAATGAGTGTCGTTCAAGATAGCTTGGACCAATGGAAGATAGTGCTCCCATTTGGACTGCTGGTCATGACAGTAGGACTTGAGGACATCAAAGGCCAACTGGTTATAAATTTCTGTCTGGCCATCTGTCTAGGGATGGAATGCACTAGACAACTGCAACTTGGTTCCGAAGTTTTCAAATAATGGCCTCCAGAAATGCGAGGTAAACTTGGAATCTCTATCTAATGTTATGGTGCTAGGCAAACCACAAATTGGATACCAATGCTTGAGAAACAGACGGGCTACGTCCTCGGCTGTGGCCATATGCTTGCATGGGATGAGCATGCAGAATTTACTAAAGCGATCCACAATGGTAAAACACTGAGTGTTACGGGATCCAGTGGATGCTGGTAGAGGCCCTACAAAGTCCATAGATATGTTGATGAAAGGTCTGTCGGGGATAGGCAAAGGTTGAAGTAAACCTGCCTTCTTTGTATGGGGAACCTTGACTTTTTGACAAATCTTACAGGCTTGTACATGTGCATAGACATCACGCCTCATCTTTGGCCAATAAAAGGACCATTCTAATTTCTCAAGGATACTGTTGATACCCCTATGTCCTCCAACTAAGGAGTCATGGGCATCGTGGAGAAGAGCAGAACGCTTTTCCCGAGTAACACAGAGACGGTTCTTGTAGAACAACCAACCGTTCTGTACTGAATAGTGGCCAGGCTCAGAAGTGAGGGCCAAACTATACTGAGTACCAAACTCAGGGGAGTCAACATATTGGTCTTTCATACTATCCAAGTCCTTCCCCGTGATTTCGAGAATGGTAGCTTCGTGGACTGCCTGGATGCTGGACTTTCGACTGAGAGCATCTGCTACTGGGTTATGCTTACCAGGGATGTATTCAATCATACCTCCAAACTGTTGAAAGATTTGACTCCACCTGGCCTGTCGATCACTCCACTGGGCACTTGGCATAGTCTGAAGCCACTTAAGTGCTCGGTGGTCTGTTTTCACTGTGAAAGCCTATCCATAAAGAAAAGGCTTCCAATGTTTGAGCGCTGTGATCACACCCAAAAGCTCTTTGTCATATACCGAATAATTCTTTTCGGCGACATCCAACTTTCTACTATAGTATGCCACGGGTCTATTGTCCTGCTGGAGGACTGCACCTATGGCTACATTGCTCGCATCGGTGATGACCTCGAAAGGTTCGTCCCATGATGCTAACTTTAATACAGGTGCTTCTGAGGCAGCTTTCTGGAGTGCACGGAATGCATCAAGTGCCTTATCTGTAACTGAAACTTTCTGCTTGCGAGTCTTCACCCCCTTGAGCAAGTCGGTAAGAGGTGCTGCAAGGTTGGAAAACTGATGGACATGTGTACTATAGGCCTGACAAAGACCTACGAATGAACGGATTTCTTGGGCGGTCTTAGGAATGTCCCAATCTAAGATCTCCTGAACCTTTGATGGGTCCACTCTAATCCCATCGAAACCGATGATGTAGCCCAAATACTGAACTTCTTTAACACCAAAGATAGAATTTTTGGCGCTTATGTAGAGCTGATTATCTCGCAAAAGTTGCAAGACTTTCTCCACATCTTTCTCATGCTGCTCCGCAGTGGCTGAGAAGACTAGTATGTCATCAAGGAATATGAAAACACACTTCCCAATGTGGACTGCGAAAATCCTAGACATCATCTTATTGAACGTTGCGGGTGCATTTGTAAGCCCAAAAGGCATGACTACAAACTCGTAATGACCACGCTCTATCCGAAAAGCTGTTTTTGGAATATCAGCTTCAAAAATGCGGACCTAATGGTAACCACTCTTGAGGTCGATCTTAGTGAAAAACTTAGCACCGTCTAAACGCTCCAAAATGTACTCTATCCTGGGCATAGGAAACTTATTCTTGATAGTGAGTTTGTTTAATGCCCTGTAGTCTACACAAAGGCGTGCAGACTTGTCCTTCTTTTGGACAAATAGGATAGGTGCAGCAAATGGGGAGGAAGAAGGCCGAATGAATCCGGCTAGGAGAAGCTCAGATAACTGCTTTTCTAACTCGCCCTCTAAAGTCTTGGAAAGACGATAGGGAAACCTCCTAGGAGGATCTGATCCAGGGACCAAATCAATGTGATGGTCCTCAAGGCGAGAGGGTGGGAGACTGGGCGGGAGATCGTCCCTAAGCATAATGTCCTGGTGTCTGGATAGGAGGTCTGCTAACTGAGGGACTGAAGATGTAACGGATGCTACTAATGAGGGAGGGGATGTTTGAGCACGAACATAAAGGAGTGCTCCTTCTGCTCCCTTGCGCATAGCTCGTCTGGCTTGGAGATGTGAAATCAATGGGATGCCAAGAATGCTTCTATCCCCACGAATCATGACAGGCTCAGGAAAACCTTTACAAATAGTAAAAGTGTCCTGCCCCCAATTGGGAATAGGCTCATACTGACGGAACCACTGAATTCCTAAGATCATGTCACACCCTAACAGAGGTGAGACGATGAAATCTCGTTGAAATGAGGCCTTCTGAACTTCAAAGGCAAATTGCTGTGCCTTTTGGGAAATGTGGGTGCGAAGACCAGGTGTAAACCCGTCCACATCCAAATGATATGGGACTAATGTGCAGTTCAATTTATTGGGGAGAGATGGCGTCTTCAGAACTACCCATATCGAAAAGGACTACAAACTGTCGGCCCTGGGCAGAGCCATAAGCTCGGATGAGGCTCTTCTGAGCAGCATCGCTCTCACCCTCCTGCTTAGCATCAAATACCACGGATGGCATAGGATGCATGGAAGGTAAAAGTTGAACTGCATTTGAGGTAGTAGGCGGAGCTGGAGGAGCTGGGGAGGCTGTGGCACCTGTGGCAGAAGGAGCTTTGGCGGCTTGTGCTGCTTGCCATTTGTGGCAATCCTTCTTACCATGCCCTATAATGTGACAGAAAAAACATCTATTTTCTGACTGGTACTTCCTTTGCTCCTCTAGAGGAAGATAACCTCCAGTAATGCCTGCTTTAGCCTTTTCATCAGGGGTCTTCTTAGGTTCTTTATCCTTCTTACTCCCTGAACTGGAGCTATTACTGTTGTCCTTCTTAGCATCTTTAGAAGACGCGTTACCTTTCACTATCTGTGCAGCTGATTGCTGCTGCTGGGGTTTGATACTGGACTGAGATGCCTGCTTGGGCTTGCCCCCGTTAAGCTTCATTTCTTCATTCTGAGCGAGAGTCAGAGCCCGGTCATATGTACTTGGTTCAAAGTTACGAACTGTGAACCGAATGTTAGAGTCCAATCCACGAATGAATTGCTCCATCTTGGCCTCCTCAGATAACCCTAACTGCTGTGCTAAAGTAATAACCTTACCGGAAAACTGAAGCACTGGGGATCCGTTCTGTTTGAGTCCATAGAACTCGTCTTTCAAACCGGTCATGTCCTGGGGCGGGAGATATCTGGTCTTCAGGTCATGGACAAAGATGTCCCAGTCAAAGGCTGTGACACATGTGGCCTGGTCTGTATGAATACTAGACCAATGCTGCCACCAAGTGACTCCCTCACCAGTGAGATGGGAAGCCGCTAAGTGGACTTTGTCTTGTGGGTCTGTGATCCTAGCTAATGGAAAATGAGCATTAAACTGATGAATAAATTGATTAACTGATGAATGATCACACTTACCATCATACTTACTGAAATTTGGTTGACTGCGAATGATGGTGGTGTTAGAAGTCATCTCCTGTCTAGTTTTATACACCAGGGCCTTTGTTGTGGGTGTGCCCGCCCTTATGAGGTGTTTTCCCATTTTTCCCCACTCTCCGCATTTTTCCCCTATTTTTTCCCATTTTTCTGAGGCTTGGGAGGGCTGCCAGAGGGTGCCAAGAGCAGTACAGTGCTGGCCGACTGGATGTTTATCAGTCGTGGGCACTCTTGCTGCTGGCCGACTGGTTTTGATCAGTTTTGGGCACCAGATTGCTGGCCGACTGCATTTATGCAGTCGTGGACCTTTTTATCAGTCGTGGGCTTTTTCTTATGCTGGCCGACTGCCCTCTAGGGGAGTATATATAGGTCCTCAGCCCCCATACCTCATTTGTATCATTATTCGGGATCTTCTTGTGTATATCAGAGCAGAGTTACACGCCTACATCTCTCTCTCTCTTGTGCTGTTTTTCTGCCTGCGTTTTTGCTTTTGCTCTTGTGTTCCCAGATCTGGTCATCATCTCCGCTGCATATTCTGACATGGTATCAGAGCCTAGGCTCTAGATAGGTCTTGGGATTTGTGTGAGCGAGAGGGGGCTGTTTTGTGGCTGATTGGTGGACTGTTTTGGACTGTTCGGGAAGAGGAGAAGCAAGAGGAAGGCGGGCTGATTTGCTGGACAGCCACTTGCAGGTATCAGTTCTTCTTTGTTCCCACCCACCCACCCTTTTCAGAGTACATCCCCGCTATGGCAGATCTGTTTGAGATGGCCGAGAGACATGTGAAGATCCCGACACTCCCCACGTTTCCGGTGGACCGTCAGTTGGACGGGAGCAACTACGGCATATGGAAGGTGATGATGGAATCCGTTCTGGAGTCTTACGACCTCGCCGATTTCGTCGTTGTTGGTGTTCCACGGCCGGAAGTAGAGGAGGGGGAGTTACCGTCAACCCGAAAGGACCGGGAGGCCCAGACACAGATGTGGGATCGTGTCAACGCCAGGGTCCGTTCGTTTATTTTCCTCAACTGCACACCGCAGGTAATCAATCATGTCAAGCACATGACGCTGGCCAGAGGGATATGGCAGCATTTGGCCTCACTTTACAACAAGGTATCGCCCATGAAGAGGATTTCCTTGGAAGTACAGATGCGGGTTATGAGCCCTGCAAAGTCGCCGACGATGCGGGAGCATATTAACAAGCTGCAGGCTCTTCAGCAGGAAGTTCTCCAGGCTGGGAAGGAGATATCGTCAGAGGACATGGCCATCACGTTGCTGTCACATTTGCCCTCTTCGTACTCAGCATTCTACTCGTCGTTGATTACCAGTGGCAGGCTCAGCACCATCACGTGGGAGGAGCTTGTGCCTATGGTCCTGGACCAGGAGGAACGATTCACGAACCCTCCTCAGGGTGGAGGTTCGGAGGCCTTTACTGGCCAACGGTCGAAAGGCCGTAACTCGGGCAAGGGGAAGGCTTCATCGGAGAAGTCTTCTGAGAAGAAGTCCGACGCTGACCGCGAGAAGCTGAAGGCAGAGAGGACCTGTAATGATTGTGGCGAGAAAGGCCACTACTGGAGGCAGTGTCCCAAGCGGAAGACCGAGAAGGGTGAAGACTCCTCAGCAATCATGAAGACTCCGGCTTTTGTGCACCTGGAGGTGATGGACACCGATGCTTCATTTTCTTCAGGCAGGGAGGAGATTGGAGGACTCTCCGCAACGGATACTCGGGAGTGGATTCTCGATAGTGGTGCTTCCAGGCACATGACTCCTTCCCGTTCCGGTTTACAGGATCTCTGCAGGTGTTCTAGTCATATTCTTACTGGGGATACGTCCACTATCCCAGTTCACAGTGAGGGCAGGATGGAGATAGTTCCCGATGGCAGAGGGGGGAAGCATTCCTCCCAGGTGTTGTATGTTCCGGCACTTGGTTTTCATCTGTTGTCAGTGCATCAGGTTTGCAAGACTGGCGTACGGGTGGAGTTTGATGAGCATTTTGTTGCTCTCCGGGACAAAGCAACAGGCCAAGTGGTTTGGGAAGGTGGAGTGGAGAATGGAGTTTACCGGCTTTCAGCACTCTCTCTCCCAGGTCCTCAGGATTGTGATGAGTGGCAGTTTAGTAATGGCTACTCAGGTGTGGATACGCTAGAGGAGCGGGCTTTCCGAGACCAGGTGGTGGATAGCTTGCCAGTAGATGGCAGCAGTTGGCAGGAACTTTCCAGTACTGAGGTTGGTAGTTCTTGTGTTCGTGAGTCAGAGGAAGCTGAACAGGTCACTTATGCTCTGATGTCTCGTCGTGTTCGGGACATAGAACTTCCAGTAGTTGAGGATGTTCTTTCCACGGGGACCTTTCGGAAAGCCAGGCAGGTGACAGGTGCTTACTTGCAGAAGGAGGTGGTTTCTCCAGGCTTTGTGGTTCCGGATTCAGAGGGGGTTGTTGACAGGTTTCATCAGGTTTCTAGGACTTGCTTGTGCACCGTAACTGGTGTTGATCCTTGTGAGCAGTGTGATGTCTCTGTGACTCAGAAGCTGTATGGTTCATTGATCTGGTTGATGGACACCGGATTGGACGGGAGCTTCCTGATGAGGCAGTTGAGCTCTTGGTTGCAGATGTCTCTTTGTGAGGCAGGATTGCGTTTCCTGTGGTTTCTGCGGCATGCGAAGGATCATGGACTCTTGTACACAGGAGGGGGATTGTTGGATGGAGTTCGACTCCACGGTTGGAGTGACTCGGTTTGGGGAGGAGATCCGGACACGAGGAGATCTACTTATGCCCCAGGAGCAGTTTTACGGAGCAGGAGGAGGTTACATTGCAGGTTTGGGCTTCCACTGGAGGAACCCATGGTCATCCAGAGGCACTTTGTTCGTGAACAGATCGTTGCTGATGACATCTTGCTGGAGTTCTGTTCGACGGAGGACAGTACGGTGGACCTCTTCACGAAGTCGCTCTCTCAGGACTTGCTCAGGCGGCACCCCAGCTCCCAGTGTTGGTTGGTTACACAGCCAGGAGCTGAGAGGGGGTGTTAGAAGTCATCTCCTGTCTAGTTTTATACACCAGGGCCTTTGTTGTGGGTGTGCCCGCCCTTATGAGGTGTTTTCCCATTTTTCCCCACTCTCCGCATTTTTCCCCTATTTTTTCCCATTTTTCTGAGGCTTGGGAGGGCTGCCAGAGGGTGCCAAGAGCAGTACAGTGCTGGCCGACTGGATGTTTATCAGTCGTGGGCACTCTTGCTGCTGGCCGACTGGTTTTGATCAGTTTTGGGCACCAGATTGCTGGCCGACTGCATTTATGCAGTCGTGGACCTTTTTATCAGTCGTGGGCTTTTTCTTATGCTGGCCGACTGCCCTCTAGGGGAGTATATATAGGTCCTCAGCCCCCATACCTCATTTGTATCATTATTCGGGATCTTCTTGTGTATATCAGAGCAGAGTTACACGCCTACATCTCTCTCTCTCTTGTGCTGTTTTTCTGCCTGCGTTTTTGCTTTTGCTCTTGTGTTCCCAGATCTGGTCATCATCTCCGCTGCATATTCTGACAGGTGGTTGATGCTGCTGCGGGCTGCTGGCTAGTGACACCTATGACTGGGGAGACTGAGGAGAGCTGCTGATACCTCAAGTGTATGGCCTCCTTTTCCCGTTGGTGTTCGAGTAACATACGTTCTCGATCAAGCTCACGTTGGTGTTCCCGAGCGGCGAGTTCAGCCTGACGTCGGTCTTCGTCGATCCTACGTTGGGCTTCCTCATAGTCCCGTCTTTCTGCTTTTTCTCTTTTCCTTCGGACCTCGTCCTCTCTCCTTTGTTGTTCCATCTGAAAGAAGAGGGAGATGTAGTCGGGTGCTGCTGGAGGTGTAGAAGGACGTGCTGCTGCTGCCTCCAAGAGTTGGAGACGCTCCATGAGCAGCTGGTTCTGAGCTCTAACAAGAGCTATGGTGTCTGCTGTAGGCGGAAGAACAAGGTCTCCTTCGGGGGAGACGTCTTCCGGCTGATGAGTACTCTCTCCTGTAGACATGATCCTGAAGTCGGTGGTCGTGCCGGAACGCAATCTAACCATCCAAGGATGCCTCCACGCTAGGATACGGTGTGTGTGGACAATCTGAATCTGATACCAATGTGATATATAGCGGAAGTCTTTGTATTGGAAGATCTTGTCACACAAATGCTCACACCGTCTTCTGTATCCTGAGTTTCATGAGTTTAGCAATCCATTTCAATACTTCAAACTTTAAAGAGATATGAGAGAGAGAGATGAGAACTGTACACCAGATTGGGTCCCGAATTACCCACTCAAGGGCCCCCTATCCCAATAACGAGATAGTATTTGCTTTATTTCTTTAGAGAGAATGACTGTGGACTGTAGATAAGCCAAACGCAAGATCTCGGAGGATCGGAGATTGGCTGAACTGTACACGGCTGTAGAAACACCTCGATGACCTGATCTCGAGCCTATGCACTCTTCCCAAGGGCATGAGGAAGGGATGAGGAAGGGCTGCACACCTGAGGCTGAGAAAAGAAGATGGTGGACTGTTCTATGCTATGTTAGAATGCTGTAAATGGTTATGAATGCTGTGTTACCTTCACCAGATGACTGCTGCATGTATGGATGATGCACAGAAGGCTGGATACTGATGCAAACTGATGATTCAGGGCTGAGAACTGCTGTAGACAGAAACGCAGACCTGTAGGGATGCTGCTGGTCTGAAAACGCTGATGCTGACAGAAAACGCAGGCTGTTGCCGTACGGCTGGACAGAAAACGCAGATATGCTGCTGTGCGGCTGGACAGAAACGCAGATATGCTGCTGCTGAATTCTGGCGTTGGACTGGGGCAGGGCTACATGTTGAATCAGGGACTGAAGTGATGCTGAATGCAGGCGCCTAGGGCTGACTGAAGCACAGGTTCTCAAGGGGCTGGAGAAGCAAGCTCATAAGCTCCAAGGGCTGGATTAGTCTAGGGCTGAAGGCAAGGATACTCCTAGGGCTGAGGAGAAGAGCTCTTAGCACAATGAAGACTGAATGAGAAACTAAGCCCTATGCAAGCCTATTTATACTAACTGGAGGTTGGTCAACTTGGCTGGTCATTTAATAAAGTTTATATTTATAAATGACAAATAATGCAAATAATGCTAAATAAATACTATAAAATATGGAAAAAATACCAGATAAATCCTAGTAAATTCCCTAAGACTTCTGGGATGTTCTAAATGATGCACAGGCATATGAATGCATATTATGCAGGATGCAGAGTGCTTTCTGATGCAAACCCTAAGGCTTCTACTGACTCTACATGCATGAATGATTCTCTCCAAGTGGGTTAAGGGACTTGACTGACTGACTGACCCGCTAAGGCTGAGGAATGACCTACGTAGCTCGTGCCTGACTTATCCTGGACTGAGGATGTACAATGGGGTCACGGCGTACGACAAATATCATCCTATTGGGTTCTAAAACTGTACAACTGTTGCACTTCTGATGATGAGCCATCTTGTCACCATGCACTGAGTGCAAAGTGCATGTGACAAACCCCAAATGGAATACTGAGTGGACACCAAAGTTGCAAAGTATTGCAGGCATTCAGGATCTTCGTTGAGCAAGATTCCTATTGTTTTTTAGCGTTTGGATTTTTTTCTCAAGGTCTGTTTCTCGCATCGGTACCAAGCTATTCGTGCCGTACGGTTTGTATGGTACGGTACCATACGGTACGATCCCCCCCCTCTGGGGGCAGGTTCTTCTTGACAACGCTGACGAACACAAGAATGTGTGTGCGCTTGCATGCGATAAGCTGATGCAAGGAAACCCCAGGCAATGAGCAATATGCTCTAATACAAATGTTGAGTAGAAGGGCAGCTAGCCCACACACACACACACACACACACACAGCTCGAACAGAAAACGTGAGGGAGAGCATGCTGCTGGAAATGTACTTGATAATGTTGTAATGAAAGTACAAAAAATGAAAGTAAAAGTACTAAAAGCCTAGGGCTAAGTGCCCAACACACAAGAGTGTGTTCACACGGGAAAAAAACTGTGTCCAGCCACAGGGAAAAAATGCCCATGAGTAAGCTAGGTTCACACTTGAACTAGCCGGGAGTGGCCGGGTGGACATGACCAACAATCCTGCTGCAAATCTCAGGGTCCTGAATGAGGCTGTCAGGAATCCTCGAGCTTGCCTGCCTGTAATGCCTCCAGGGGTCCTCTAAGGACAAGCTAACCGGGGCGTGGTCGAAAATTGACGTTCCTGCTAAAATACCAATCATACCCCCTCGGCTGTAAGCCCACTCATCAACATAAAATCTGTCAAGTCTAGAGAGCTTGGGGCCAGCACTCCTATCCGATCTCGAGAAGCGAAGGCTCCCAGGTCTACGCCCAAACTCTGGAAGATGCCGAGGGTCATGTCCCCTAACTACAAGAATCATCTCCTCCCAGGCTAAGTACTTTGCTCCTGAAACTATGGCCATGCCACCCCCAATTATGTCCTATGCTGCCTCTATCATGTTGAAGTCACCGCCCAAGCACCAAAAGTCAGCCTGAGGGAGCGCCTACCGTACTGAGCTCCAAAAGAGGGCTCTACCTACTGCGTTCGGAGCGTAAACGTTAAGGAAGCCAACACTATCCTTTCCAATAGCAGTGGTAATCCACTGTGCACGCCCCGGGACGATGACTCCTGAGCCAGTCACTACCGGCAATAGCTGCTCGCTGACTGAGATACACACCCCTCCCTGCATCCCTCAGGGGCTGAAAGATGGGGATCAAAAAGTGTGACTCCTGCCTGGAAGAATCTTCCTGCATCTGAGGGTGCGCCCCTCTAAGAGGTGGTGCTCCTGGATGAATAAAATGTCTATGGGTCCCCCAACCATGGCTCTTTGGAGCTCACCTCGTAGGACACCTCGTCTCTGAAAGCATTGGGGCCCCCCTAAACCCTGAATGTTCCATGAAACAATCCGCATATCAGTCTCTGTGTGATGCGGCACTAACGGAACTACCCTCCACTCGGAGAGCCTTGGGTGAGGGTTTAGAAGGGGAATAATCGCCATCCATGCGGGGGCGAAGGCGCGCCAAGTGGGCACTAATCTTGTCCTCCATGTGACACCACTCTATACGAGCGTGAGCGTATGAATGCTCCGGACTCCATCGATCACAATAGAGGTATCTGTAAGAGGGGGGGAGAGGTACCGCGACAGAAGTAAGCATGAAGACAAAAAGCAGCACCTCCAGGCTGAAGACTACCATCTCCCTGTCCTGGCCTCAATGAGCAGAGCCTCCAAGCTCCATCCTAGCCAAAGGCCAGAAACAAGTGAGAATGTCAGTGATGCGAAGATCCTGGAGGTGCTAGGAGAGCTCAACTGCTTGGCCATGGATGGCAACTGCCACCATCTTGGGATCCCACTTTGTCCCCGGGGAAAGAGAAGATCATCGCGCCATTATCTGGCATAGAGGGCTTGGAGCGGTGATAAACCACACATACCCGAACAGGGGCTACTGTCTCCTCAAAAACATCAGTCCCTTCCGTCGGCAAACATCGAAAGAAACTGTAGTCCACTGGCTGTCCCAGGATCCTGGGAGCCCCACCTGGGACTCTGACAAAAGAGCCCTCACAGGGGAAGCGGCAATGGTCATCTCTACCAGCTCAGAGAATCGCTGAATCAAGCCACAGACAGATCTGGCCCGTTGTCTCCTCTCCGGGTTGGGGGCTGCTAGGGGGGCGATGAGAGTGCTCTGGAGAGACAGAAAGAAGGGGGGGGGGTACACTTAGATGATATGGGCGGGGCGAACTGCGGCGGGTAGAGTCGATGTCGAAGCAGGGAGGTGAGGGAGGGGGGGGGAGGTGAGGGAGGCAGCAAGGGAGAGCGCAGGGGTGGAGGGGCAGGGTGCTGCTAGGAGGATCCATCGGAGAGGACGGTTGCGGGGATGAGGGCTCAGAGGTGCTGCTATGGCAGCATGTGAGGTAGCTTGGTTGAGAAAGCTACTTGCAGATTTGGGTCTATCAGTGGATGAGAGGCCGGTCAACCTCTCAGAAGGGGAAAGGGGGGGGGGGGGGGGGAGGATCTCGACGAGGGATCGGCCGCCATACTGGTGGGGCAGGAGGGGCCCGCTCCAGGACTGGTGAGGGCGAGTCACCAACGGGAAAATCCTGAGATAAATGCTCATAACGGTTCTTTGACAGAACCAAATCCTCCTGAAATCTACCAGCCTGGCGTGTGTGGCGGCGGCGCTCAGCTCGGGTGGTGGTCTAGCGGCCCGAGCATGGGCCAACTGTCTGCCACTTGCCGGTATCTGGGTCATCTGGAGTCGGGGCCTGGTGCTCTGCAGCCTGAGGGCCTGCATCTCTCCCTGCCCCCTAATGAGGATCAACACGAGAAACGGGGGGAGGAACCACTGGAGGTGGTCTCTTGGCTTGTTGCCGAGGGCAAGCTCTGGCTAGGTGACCCATCTGCCTGCAAATGAAACATTGGCTTGGGAGGCCTGAATACTCCACGCACTGTTGTATGGGGTTGCCTCGGAGGATAGGAAGAGATAAACAATGCGGTACAGACTCCCACGAGGCCACACAAATACGGAGGGATGGAATCCCAGCTGCCCGCACAAGGGCCGAGGTAGAGGGGGGGGGGACTCCATCACTCTCCCGATGGTACCACCTATCACCGGGAGGAGAGGAAGGTACTCCTTCCAAAGGCTTGGAAAACAAACTGGCACTGGGAAGCTCGAAACGCTAGCAAGTTGGTCAGACGTTGGATCAAAGCCGTGTTGCCACCGTGCAAAGGCCTGCGCCGTACGCAATGCAAGGGGACTCAACTGCATGACCAAGTCGGACTGGCAAGTCAAATTCCACCTGGTAGTATCTGCGCCCCAAAGGGTGAATATTGGTGATCTTTGCAGGTTCGCCAATGAGGTTGGCCTGAAAGAGATCCCTGAGCTGTCCACACGCAAGGCAGCTATCAACAATTTTGCAAACCAAAGTGGGGGCCTCAAGAGTGGCAACCATCGTGGCGAGAACCTAAAGATCCGCTTTAGAGAAGGAAATGCAAGCAACGGCGGCCTCGGTCGGGGATGACGGAGCGGTTGCCATGGAGTCCTCCCGAGGGCGAAGATCAGAATAGGTCGAAGCTTGCCTAATAGAGCAAAAGCCCCAAAAACTTGGTGCAGCACCCTACATGGGATGGGCAGAGAAAAGTCGAGGGGGAAATAAAAAAGGGAGTCGGAAAAGACAGAAAAAGAAAAAGGAAAAAAAGAAAAAGAAAAAAGAGAGAACAAAAAACAAAAAAAAACAAAAAAACTAGGGCGAAGGGAGGCAGGAGAGAGAGGCGAGAGAAAAGAGGAAGAGGGGGTGCCACGCGCGGGGTGGGGGGGGGGGTGCGCTAGAATGCGCACAAAGAGGAGGCGGGCAGCAGGAGAAGAAGAAGGGGGGGGGAGGCGGAAAACTCATAGAGTGGGCAGCAGAGAGGAGAGAAGGGAGGGCAGCGACCAGAAGGAAGGGCGCGACAACGACAGGGAGGGAGTGGGGAGGGGGGGGCGTAGGCAATGCGAAGGGGTGGGAGTTCAAGAGCTCACGCGACGACCACAAACGACTTGCCCAAGTACTTTTAATGTGCGCTAATCTTACAATCTTTCTCTAATATAGCAATACAAGTTCTCAAATAGCTAAGCATACAATTATCCCCTCTTGAGTAAATAACCATAAACAGAGAAAACACTTAAACTCTCCAATGGCCCTGATCAAAGACAACCCTAAACCTGATAAATACTAACAATAATCAGGTATGGGTATATACAAAAAAACCATCTCTCACCGGAACTAACCCTAATCAATAGAGCCGCTCATGGAGCTAGCAATACGAGTTCTTAATATATACCTAGAAGAATCCAGGAACATGCCCAAATTCACCTTATTAGAAAGTGCAATTTATAACCTCTTGGTAGTCATCCACAAGCCATCAAACCATCCACTCCATGCATAGTATGGAATAGATACAACATCCCCACTAACATCATCAATGCCCAATAGTAGGTGTAGAACTTGGTATCAATCTATGCTCCCACACACACACACACACTGTCACCATTTGGCCACCCGAGTGGTCTTCCTCTATTTTCGTGCCAAGGTACGGGAGGCCAGAGAGCTTCGTGTCACCCGTACTGAGGCCAAGACTCCCGTCACCTACCAGAGGCTGGGCCTCGTGTCACCCCTAGTGTGGCCAGGATGTGGAATCCACTGTTAGAGATCCCACTTTAGGCTTCCCATTGAGCGAGTTCCGTGCTCGAGAAGACCTGCTATTTACAGGTTCCAGGAATGGGAGATATTTCCATTGCATAATGCATATGCATGCATCTCTGCCTATTTGAAATTGTTTTCGTGACTTGTTTTCATGTGAATGCTTGTTATGACGTGTCCAGTTCATAGGCAAGTTCTAGGAACGGGAGATATTTCCATTGCATAATGCATATGCATGCATCTCTACCTGTTTGAAACTGTTTTCGTGTGAATGCTTGTTATGACATGTCTAGTTCACAGGCAGGGGACGCCCACCCGTGAGCCGTGTGAATGCCCTGTATTCTGACATGGTTTGTGACATGTGAACAAGTGGTAAGTATTCATTTAACCCTTGATTATCATTGCAAAGGTTTTATAACCTTAGCAGTTTACATTTATTAAAGTTGGGCATCGGCCACCGTGAAACTCGCGGCGGGTGCCCAGGGGACTAGGGCCTTTGACACACTTGTTGATACCATCAATGCATATATTAAAACATTTAAACATCCTCGAGTCCACCAGACCCCTTTCAGACTGGGAAATGTCCAGGCTGGTGACATCCTCCCCAGCTTCTTAAAAGTTGTCCGCAACTTTAAGCTTCAAGCCATATATTCAAGATATAATCATGTCCCATCGATTGGGCGAGACGAGACAGTCTCAAAAATCCAATATAACTGAAGAATCCATGTCCCAAAGAAATGGACGAGACTAAATAAGTCTCCATAATACCAATATCAAAATCATGTCCCAAGATAAATGGGCGAGACAAAAACAGTCCCATAAGTCCAGATATCATAATCATGTCCCAAGATAAATGGGCGAGACAAATCAGTCCCATGAGTCCAGATATCATAATCCATGTCCCAAGTAAATGGGCGAGACAAAACAGTCCCATGAGTCCAGATATCATAATCCATGTCCCAAGTAAATGGGCAAGACAAAATAAGTCTCGTGCCAACAAGACATCGGTCCACATGACCCTTGGCATAGACATAAGTCCCGTCATGTCCACTTTACCACTTGCACTCCGTGTTCACTGTTGGTACTCTGACCACACACTTTGGATGAGAGGTGGGCTCAAGTAACAAGATAAAACAATCACTCACAGGCATAGATAACCTAGTGTTCCATAAGCATTTCTGCTACACATAGTTTTTAGGCATTTCGGCCACCAACTCACACTACCCTCTCAAGTGCCCATGTTCCCTTCCATGTGCTCTCTATTGTTCCACCCACACATGGTAAAAACAATCTTCAAGAGAGCACGTAGGACAAGAGAACACTACACACGGTATGTTGTGCTTGTCACTACCCTTTGAAGTGCCCATGTTCCCTTCCATCTGCTCTCTATTGTCCCACCCTCACATGGTAGAAACAATCTTCAAGAGAGCACATAGGACAAGAGAACACTACACAAGGTATGTGAATCATGAGTTTCATAAGTCCAATGCATCCCAAATAAAGGGAGCCAAAAAGAATAATCCATCCCAGTAAAAGGGAGCCATAAACATAATCCATAAACCCGAGGATGGATCCAAATTCCTAGAAAAGAAGTCCAAGAATCCATAGACCTGTATACCATAATCCTTGTATACCATAACTCTTACCACATACTCTGTGCTAACCACACACCTTGGAGTAGAGGTGGACTTTATCCATAAAAGCATCATATCCATGAGATATCCAAAGATTTCTTCTCTATAAACTCGGACAGATTCGTCCATAGAAATTGCTTGTGAAGCCCAATATCTATATAAATCTCGTCCGAGAAAGAAATCTCCATGGATATAATCCATCCCAATAAAGGGAGCCATGAAAAGAATTCATCCCATTAAAGGGAGCCATAAACAATGTTTCCCTGAAACCATCTCAAGGCAAACAACAACACCTTTCTCCTTGCATAGCTATACAAGGGTTAGTGAACATCAAAAACACTTCATAGTAAATAGCAAAAGCACCAACTTTGCAAACTCAAAGTATACTTAGCTGTTCTTTGCCAGGTTGTTCTTTGCCAGGTTGGTCATGCAGCCAAAAGAAATATCTCCTCACCATATCCTTAAGATATCCCGAGATATATCTCCATATAGCTTGCCTGTAAGCTTGATAATATAATCCACAATATCCATATGGAAAGAGTGCTAAATGTGTGCACATAAAGCCAACTCCATACTTCCAAGATAAATTTTGTGAATTCATAAATCCTTAGATCAACAAGCTGTCTACTGCTCATGCTCTTGCTTCATAAGCTATGTAGCGGCTGGCCATGCTTAACAGCAATGATGGTAAGTGTGGTCCCCACTTGAGATCTTTTCTCTTCCTTATTGATAGAAGGAAGCCTTCGCTTCCAAGCAAGCCTATGCTTTGATACCAATGAAACTCGCGGCGGGTGCCCGGGGGACTAGGGCCTTTGACACACTTGTTGATACCATCAATGCATATTAAAACATTTAAACATCCTGGAGTCCACCAGACCCCTTTCAGACTGGGAAATGTCCAAGCTGGTGACACACCGGCTTAGTGCCCAGGACCCAATGTCAAAAGTGTGGCCAGCCCAAATGCTGGGCACCCACACATGGCCACATAAGTAAGCAGACACTTTAAGGAGGTGCCCACCATAGTTCCAAACATTTGTTGGCATTCGTCAAACATCTGGGAGAATGAAAAGTATGAAAACACCAGACATGAAAAGCAGAAACTTCAAACTTAAAACCTCTCGGAAACTAGAGGTCAGGTTTGAAACTTTGATCAATGTCAAATGATAAGCATTGAGATATGACAAGCTGAAATTCTGATTTCAATAAAAATCTCATGACATAGACCAAGTCGCAAGTTCCAACATGAGTTTGGAAAAAACCAAATCCCAAATATAAAGATATGAAGCTACAACAAAACTCAAATACCGAAACTAGAAATGACAAGTACAAGAAATGATGAATCAAGACACTAGAGTCTATCCTAATTCTTGCTCCTCTTCTGCCACATGAGAGGGAGAAGAAGCACCATCATCATCATCATCATCATCATCATTGGAGTCATCATCCTCCTGCTCTTCAACATCACATTCACTTGAGCATTAATGGTTACATTCCCCACAATGTCCTCATCATCCTGAGGCTCTTGAAGTTTTTGCATAATAATCAACCTTTAATCATCTTTCTCTTTGTTGTTCATCTCCATGGTAGCCTCCATTTTCTCAAACCCTCTTGCCTTGATTTTAGAAATGAGCCTAAGGTTTGTGTGTATGTAAACCAACTTTTCTGTGTTGGAGAGCTTCAACCTATTCCTTCTTTTTATGTGTATGAGAGAGAAAGTGCTCCAATTCCTCTCACATGGAGATGCACAACTCCCTTGAGAAAGCACACAAAGAGCAAGCTACTGCAATTTTAGTGTACTTGCTCCAAATGACTCCCACCATTTTATTGCTTGGTGCATTCTTTTCTCTTCCTTCGCAATTTCACGAGCGAAGGAGCCCCCCTCTGATCTATATGCATCCAACTCATCTCCTTGTTCTTCCACATTGTACCCACTCCAACGTTCTATGACAGCCATCCATCCATTTTGCACCTCCCCATCATCTTCTTGGCCCTTGCCTCTCCAAATGGGATGCAACACAAAACGTGCAGCATGCAAGGGTGAATGCAGCATGTCCCATCAATCTACACATAAACTCTTGCATCCAAACTTTGAATCTTCTCCACCATGCAATCTGTGAGCTCGTAAATAAGCCCCATGGTTGCACCTTCCCTGTCAGCTGTTCGGAGAATCTTCAAGATGGGTGCACATATCTTCACAATCAATTTGGCATCTTGCCAAAAAGAGTTTCCCAAGATGATACTGGTCACTTCCTCGGCAACTAATGTCTGTGAAGTCTTCCATGAGACCCACTCATCACTAACCACCAACCTCCTCAACCCATTGTAGACCCTGACATCTAACAGATTTGCCATCACTATAAACATGTATGCAAACCGTGTTTGAGCTGGCTTAAGGAGCTCCTTTGTACTATGCTTTCTAAACATAGCCACTGCCTTCTGCTTTCTTGTGATAAAACTCACAATCTTCTTGCCTTTCTCCAAGACTGGAGCAATCCAATCCAACTGGCCAATGTCCTCAAATAACAAGTCCAAGCAATGGCATGTGCAACGAGTATAAAAAATGCTTGGCCACTCTTGCTCTACAAGCTCTCCTGCACGCACACAATTGGAGGCATTGTCCATGCATACCTGCACAACATTTGTAGGCCCAACCTCAAGGAATATGTACTCCCTTGACTTGTATTGGCCACTAGTGCCCACAAACTTTAGGAACACTGTGCCATGGATGGAAGAGGCGAGTACATTGATAATAGGCCTTCGCTTAGTGTTCGACCAGCCATCACACACAATAGAGCAACCATACCTCTTCGACTTATCCCGTATCCCCATCAAATCTTTGTCCACACATATGACACGTATGTATGCTGTTCCGGTGCCTGAAAAGGGGCTGAATGCATGCGCCTATGGACTGTATGCTGCGCCTAGGTCTGCAAGGGCCTGAATGAACTGCTGAACTGCTGTATAAGCCTGCTGATGTGCTGCGTTAAACTGCAGGGGACTGATTGAAGCAAAACGCAAGCTCCAGAAGGGCTGGGATTAGTCTAGGCTGAAGGCGGGGAATGCTCCTAATACTGAGGATGAAGGCGCCTAGCATTCTGAAGACTGAATGGTAGAACTAAGCCCTATGCAAGCCTATTTATACTAACTAGGGGCTGGTCAAGTTGGCTCGTCATTTATTTAATAAAGTTTATGTTTATAAATGACATTAAATGCTAAATAAATACCATAAAATATGAAAAAAATACCAGATAAATCCTAGTGAATTTCCTAAGGCTTCTGGGATGTTCTAAATGATGCACAAGCATATGAATGCATATTATGCAAGATGCAGAGTGCTTTCTGATGCAAACCCTAAGGCTTCTACTGACTCTACATACATGAATGATTCTCTCCAAGTGGGTTAAGGGACTTGACTGACTGACTGACCCGCTAAGGCTGAGGAATGACCTACGTAGCTCATGCCTGACTATCCTGGACTGAAGATGTACAATGGGGTCACGGCGTACGACAAATATCATCCTACTGGGTTCTAATAATGTACAAATGTTGCACTACTAATGATGAGCCATCTTGTCACCATGCACTGAGTGCAGAGTGCATGTGACAACAGCCAAGACTTGTGGGTTTTGCCCACGACTGTCATGGTTGGATGGTGAGCTACACCCCCTTCACGTTGTTTGGCTTTGTTTTGCAGGTTTCGAGTCGTGTTTCAGGATTGCTCTACGAGGAGATCCGTGGGGATTTGACATGTACGTGCATGTATCACTTGCGAGAAAGTCAAGTTGCGAGTTTCAGGATTGCTCTACGAGGAGATCCGTGGGGATTTGACATGTACGTGCATGTATCACTTGCGAGAAAGTCAAGTTGACAGGCAAAAGGCTCCTGGTTTGCTTCAACCTTTGCCCATTTCTTTGCAGCCATGGAAAAGTATTGCAATGGATTTTATCATGGATTTGTCTCATACTCAGCAAGGTAATGATGCTATTTGGACCATTGTTGACAGATTTAGCAAGAAAGAACACTTCTTGCCGGTCAGGAAAACCATTAAGCCTGAGCAAATGGTCAAGATATTTGTGGCACAAGTGTTCAAACACCATGGTATGCCTAAATCCATTGTGGGGGACAGAGATCCCAAGACTACAAGCCTCTTTTGGAAAGCTCTGATTGACAATATGGACACTAAGCTGGACTTCCTGGTGGCTTTTCACCCCCAAACATATGGGCAAAGTGAGGCTGCAAATTCAACTGTGTTAGATCTTCTCAAATGCTATGTTGCTGACCAAAAAACAGCTTGGGAAAAGTATCTACCACTGGTAGAGTTACATACAATAACACAATGCATGCCTCCGCGGGAAAGGCCCCGTTTGAAATTGTTCATGGCAAAGTGATATTTCCGCCCATTGTATGCACGAAGGATGAGATCTTTGCCGCTAATGAGTATGTTAGAGATCTTGATGTTGCCTTTACACAAGTGTGGACAGCCATTGCTTGTTCACAAGATAGGCATAAGAAGGCTGTCGACAAGCATAGAAGAGAGGTAGACATCAAAGAAATGATTGGGTATTGCTGAAATTTGAGAAAGCAAGACTCCGTAAGAGGCCACGAAAGGAGGGAGCATGCCCTAAGCTCTCTACTAGGTATTACGTGAAAGAATGGCTGTAAAACAGAAAAACAGCAAATAGATCTTGCAAAGAAACACATGTGCAATAAAACTGAAGTAGAAGACTTGTTATCTGCTAAAGTAGAGCACGAGGGCTGCCCATAGGTGCATACAACCAACAGCAATGGCTGAATAATGAAGTGGTAATGATGCTAATCCAAGCCACCTATTTATAGGTTGGACAAGAGCTGGTCGGCCAGCATAAAAACAGTGGGCTGACCGACTATGCAAAAAAATACTAGAATAATGTCTAAAAAATAGACAAAAATAACAAAAAAATATCTAAAATAAGATGAATGCGTGGCCTCACAAATCTGGCCAGATAGAGCATGAAATATGCACATATATGCCCAATCTGGAGATGATAATGCCAATACCTCCTCTTCAGCGCTAGATGGGCGGAACTCCAGCACGCTGAAGAAAGACCTCCAAAGAAGCTCGAGGGAGCGGTTTGGTGAAGAGGTCAGCAAGATTGTCCTGAGTGGAACAATACTCAAGTCGAAGAAGACCAAGCTCAATCCAATCCCGAACAAAATGATAGTGAACCTCAATGTGTTTGGAGCGGCCACGTATCACAGGATTCTGAGCTAAAGCAATGGCACTCTCAGAATCCGAGAAGATGACAACAGGGGAATCATCCGCACAACATAAATGCTCCAAAATTTGATGTATCTATCATGCCTCGGCTGCGGAGAGAAGATAGGATTTGTGCAGTCGTCTGAATGCCTTTAGAAGTAAGAAACTCATCAAAAGGTTCAAACTCACCACCATTGTCAGTTCGTAAGAATGAAACTTTGCTTTGAGATTGGTTCTCAACCATTGGAAGCCAAGACCTAAAATTGGCAAATGCATCAGATTTACGTGCCAAGAAACACACCCATACCTTCCGTGTGAAGTCATCCACCAAGAGCATATAATAACGGGCCCCGCTAACAAAGTCTACATAAATCATCTCAAGTCTCCGAGTAGCTCTATGTGTAGCCTCTTCTGGAATGGACTCCCTGTGATGTTTCCCCATCATGCAAGAGGAACAAATGTGTGGGAGAGCTCTCAACTCAGGAAGTCCACTAACAAGTTGCTTGGAATGAAGCTTTTGCAGAGCGGCAATAGGCACATGACCAAAATGTGAATGCCACAAAGAAGTATCTACAATAGAAACTAAGGCATGGGAGGGAGAGAAAAGCTGATGAAGATGAGATTCCAAGGAAGAAATCTGAGAAGAGAAGTTGGTGATCTTGTAGAGGCCTTCATCATGAACACCATTAGCCACAACCGTAAGAGTCCTCCGATCAATCACCTCAATCACCTCATCATCGAAATAAATGCCAAGTCCCTTCCGAGCAGCCATGTTCACTGAAAACAAATTCTTGGAAATACGTGGCACATGTAAAACATCATGTAAAGTAGCAGAGGAACCAAAAGAAATGTTACCAACTCCATGGACAAGTAAGGAGGAGTCATCTCCAATACTTACGGAAGAAGAAAGTGGCTTGTAATCCTCCATAATGTGGAAATGTTTGGTCATATGTGCCGAAGCGCCGCTATCACCAATCCACTCAATTTCTTCATGTGTGGCACTCACCTCTGCATCAGAAGTGATCTCTGTGACCACAAGAAAGGAATCCTGTGAAGAAACGGGAGAATTTGTAACTACCATGTATGCCACTTTGGCATTGCCCTCCTCTGGAACCTTATCCTTGCCTTTGTCCTTGGAATCTTTGTCAGCATCTTTGGAGGTGTCCTTGGCTTTGTACTTGGCTTTGGCGGCTTTGGAATCATTACGCTTTGCAAAACACCGAGCCTCTGTATGGCCAGGCTTGCCACAATAGGCACACTCCTCTTCTTTGGAACCTTTGGATTCCTTCGAACCCTTGCTTTTGCCCTTCTCACTTTTGTTGTTGCTGCCTCCTTTGAACTTGCCCTTACTTTGGACAACAAAAGCATAATCTGTCTTCCCTTTGCCTCTCAATAAACATTTGTCATGTCAGTAAGTCACAACTTCCTCAAAAGAGGGTAGAGGCTCACGGAAGTAGATGTGATCTTTGAAAGAGTCAAAGGATGATGGCAGCTTACCAAGCAGTTTATGGATCGGGTTGCTGATCGAGCTCCCATACTCCTCAAGCTGCCTCTTGATCCTTGTGAATTCCCCAATCTTATCAATGATATTATCTGAGTCACTGATGGTAATCTTCTCAAGATCCGTCTCCAACTTAGCAATCTTCACGGAAGATACTCTCCCGAACCTCCTCTGAATCTCATTCCACATCTAACTAGCATCACTCCGGGAAGATATGAATTTGTAGGCATATGCTCACTTATGGTAGTGGTATGTGCGAGCAGGGCTTAACCAAGGGCACTTTTTCCCATGTGTTTTTTCCCCTTGGAAATCAAGTGTGAAAAAACACTCTACATATAATATTTTGTACTTCTATATTATATGGATGTGACACACATGCAAGTGTTGACTTGCATTTTGTGGCTACCACACTTTTGGCTCTCTCTCTCTCTCTCTCATTTCTGTGTGTGAGCTTCTCCATCCTGCACCTAACCCTAATGTGCAGGTTTGTGTGTGTGTGTGTGTGAGTCCAACACCAACAATTGGTATCAAAGCTGGGGACTGCCTGTGGATTTCTATCCTTGAAATCTGCAGCAAACTATGAATTTCCGTCGGCGGAATCCATCGCCTGCAGATTTCCGTCGAAGTTGCAGATTCGGTCCGTCGCCTGCCTTCCGGCGCCTAGCCCAGTCAGCCGCCTCCGCCCAGCCTTGCCGATGGCGTTATTGCGCAAGCAACCACCTCCGCCCAGCCCAGCCGATTGCGGTACTGCCCAGGCGGCCGCCGCCGCTGCGTGCCTCCCGACCGACGGCGCTAGTGCGCCCATCACCGCCGCTGCCCCTCCCGGCCGGCGGCTCTACTGGAGCCAAGACCGCCACCACCTAGCAGAGCCTCCGCCCGCCGTCCCTGCTCCGCCGCCCAAAGCCCACACCGCCACTGCTCTGCCGCCCAGAGCCTCTGTCCGTCGCAACTCAGCGCCCAGGCCCTCCGTCCGCCCGTTTTCGCCTCTTCTCGCCTATAGTTCGTCCGCCTGCACATCAGTAATGCCCCTCCACGTGCAGGTACTTGTTTTCAAGGTACTTACATGTTTGAAATAAATAAACAAAAAAAAGGGGGGAAAAAGCTTTGCAGGCACTCTGCTCCAGGTTCAACAAATTTTGGGGGATTGCCAGGAAAATTTGAAAACTTGCAGGTGATCCAAGGTTCAGGCAGTCTGGGGGATTTCTCAATTTGAGGCTAAATTGAAAAATTGGGCAGGTTGCTTTGCTTGCAATTTGGGGGTTTTCCAAATTGAGGTCAAAATCAACAAATTGAGCCTCTTTCAGTTGCAAAAATTTAGGCCTTTTGTGAAAATTGGCCAATTAACTGCACATTGAAGCGATTGGAGTGCATAAAAATTGGGGCTTTTCAGATTGTAGCATGTAATTGGGCATTAAAGTTGTGATTTGTCGCATATGTACACATTGTGTGTAATTGGACATTTGGTGCAGGTTTACACTTGCTTCAGTTTGCAGGAAAACATTTGCACAGGACATTTGGTTGCCTGGCAGTGCACATTGGTGCTTGGTTTGCTTGCAGGTATATTTTGTTGACATGGCTCAAAATGCTACAAATGTATTTGGTGTGCTCACCCAGGAGGACAAGTTGGATGGATCTAATTACTCCCTCTGGAGTTTCATGATCCGTAATTTGCTGGTGGCCAAAGGGCTTTGGGGCATCGTGTGTGGTGATGACACATGCCCACTTACCATACAGCCAGCCATGCCTCAAAGGGGAGGTGCTCAAAGAGCTCTTGAAGTAGAACCTGCTCCCACACAAGAGCAGAAGAGATGGGACTCTAGGGATGCACAGACCACGTCAGTAATAGCCCTTTCAGTGAAGAAAAGGACTATTATTCCGCACATTCGTTCTTGCAAGACATCGAAGCTTGCATGGGACACATTGAAAGCAATGTATCAGGTACGCAACGAGGCAAGAGTTGCCTACTTGAAGAGGCAATTGGATCTTCTTTCTATGGATGAGGGTGATTCCATGGCAGATCATCTCACCAAAGTGAAAGATTTGCAGGAACAATTGCTCAACATTGATGAGGTTATCCCAGACAGACAGCTGGTCACCAACACTCTTCATTCTTTACCACCTTACTACTTGGGCTTTCACACCTCTCTCAACCTCTCAATGAGAGGAGGTGGTGATCCGTCACTTTTGAAGAGTTGGTGGGTTTACTCTTGCAGGAAGAGCAAACAAGAGCAAACTTATCGACCAACCGTGGTGGAGACAAGGCATTTACAGCCAAGGATAAGGGTAAAGCAAAGAGCTTTACATGGGGGACAACAGTCTAGCAAGGCTGGTCATGGACAGCCCTTTTCTAGTGGTGAAAAGTCTAACAAAGGGGATGCAAACAAGTCCAAAAAGAAGGGCAAATGTCACTACTGCCATAAGCTTGGACACTACATTAGTGAATGTAGGAAGCGGATTGCAAAAGAGAAAAGGAAAGAAGCAGGCAATGCAATAGCACACTCTTCTGATGACAAAGCACAGCAATCAGCTAATGTAATCCAGGAAGAGTACACTTTTTTGGTCACACGCACTAGTGACACACCAAGTGCTTCAGACAATGATATGTCTTGCATTGCATCTGATAGACAGGATGTATCATGGTATTTTGATAGTGGTGCTTCGAGCTACATCACTTCATGCAAAGATGTATTTCAACACTTGGTTTATGCTTCAAATGGCCACACTGTATCATGTGCACATCCTACCACATATCCAGTAAAGGGAATTGCAATGTCATACTTATTGCAGCCAATGGTACCAATATATGTATGAAAAATGTATTGTATGTTCCAGGGATAAAGAAAAATTTGCTCTCCGTCTCGGCCATAAACGACCAAGGTTTAAAGGTTGAATTTGAAGATGGGAAGTGTTTGGTAAAAGACCCATTAAAGGGTTATGAAATAGTCACTTCTGGAACACGATACAAAGGCTTGTATAAGCTGGACAACTATGACAAGCGTACTTATGATGCAAATACAGTGGCTGCCCACACTCCTGCTATGCATGATACAAAGCTATGGCATGCTCGTTTTGGGCATGTAAATTTTCGGAGTTTGATGCTTTTGCAGAAGCATCATATGGTTGATAATATGTCCCCTCTTGAGTCTCCACCAAGACATGTATGTGAGGGGTGTATTTTGGGAAAGATGCAACAAAAACCATTCCCCAAAGATGGAGCTGTTAGAGCTGAAAGTAAATTACAGCTCATACATACTGATGTATGTGGTCCAATGCGGACACCATCCATAGGGGGGCATCTTTACTTCGTCACATTCATTGATGACTACTCCAGGTTTGCTTGGGTTTACCCTTTGAAAGCGAAAGCAGAGGTGTTTGCATACTTTCGACACTTTGTAGCGATGGTTGAAAATATGTGTGGATGTAAAGTCCAAACACTCCGCTCAGATAGAGATGGAGAATACATGTCAAATGCATTCAAGGATTATATGCTTCAAAAGGGCATCAAACACCAATGTACTGTGCCTTATACACTGCAGCAGAATGGTGTAGCTGAGAGGAAAAATAGATCTCTCATGGAGATGGCAAGATGCATGGTGAAAGCACAAAAGTTGCCTCACAATTTTTGGATGGAAGCTATAATGTGTGCAACTCATGTGTTGAACAAGTGTCCAACAAAAGCTTTGAAAACCATAACACCATTTGAGGCTTGGTCTAGCCAAAAGCCAACAATGGATTATATGCGTACATTTGGGTGTTTGGTATATGCACATGTGCCAGAACAACTCCGAACAAAGCTAGATGACAAAGCAATGAAATGCATTTTTGTGGGCTACAACAATGAGAGCAAAGGATACCGTCTTTATAATCCAACAACACCAAGGATTTTTGTCAGTAGAGATGTGGTATTTGCTGAAAATTCAGAACAGCCCATGTACAGCTTGTATAAAAGTAATGATACAGGCATACAAGACATGTTTGATGGACTATTATCCATTGCAATTAGGGGGGATTCAGATCAGCCAGCCCCTACACAAGAAAATCCTCATGTAGAACATGTGGAACAGCCAGCCATTCAGCCCCCTTCTATGGAAGAAGTGGAAGATCTTGTCAGGGAAGAGCAAACAGCCATAGATATAGCCAAGTCAGTGCCAAGATGGTTGCTGAAAACTTTGCAAGAAAGCAAACTTGCAGCTCCACTCACAGGTAGAAAAAGGGCTAGTTCCAGCCATGCATTGAATATACATCGTGGGGAGTCTGCATTAACCATGGGTGGTCTCTTTGATTCAAAAGAGCCTTCTTCTTATGAAGAAGCACATGAGAATGAGCATTGGGTGCAAGCTATGCAAGCTGAAATCTCTTCTATCATGAAGAACAATACTTGGGATCTTGTGGAATTGCCTAAAGGCAAGCATGTCATTGGAACAAAGTGGGTGTACAAAGTCAAAAGGAAGTCTGATGGTGCTATTGACAGGTACAAAGCAAGACTTGTGGCTAAAGGTGTCACGTGCACACCCATCAGGTGTACAAGTGGCATGGCATCATCATGCATATAATCAGGATATTCATTCAGGCATATATCAGTATGAGCATCATATGGGGGTGTTTCATCACCAACATCAGCATTCCAATCATCATGAGCATTGTAAGGCATTCGTGTGCATCAGCCGACAACATCTATAAACCAGCCGACTGGCATTTTATGGCATTTTTATGGTATTTATGGCATTTTATGGCAATCGTGAGCATATTCAGGGCTGGCCGACTGGCACCAGTTTACTCATATAAATAGATGCGCATCACATTCAATCCATCAACGCATCTCACCACAGCGTTTTCAGCATTCAGTCCAGCACTCCCAGCGCATCAGTCCATCCGATCAGCAAACGCATAGAGCATCATCTCCAACCGGAGAGCATCTGCGTTTCAGTTCAACAGTTCAGCATCAGTTCCCAGCCCCAGGAGACAAGGGAAAGATAGTGGGACAGTAGTACATTCAGTATATCAGCATATAGGCAGCATATTCAGCATATAGTTCATCATTCCTATCTCCCACATAGAGGGAAGCCGGCATCGAAGGGTGGACCTCAGTATTGGAGCAAGGAACAGTCCTCAGAATCAGCATTCAGCCTATTCCTCTCATCCCGAGAAGGATAGTCATCTAGGACAGCATCATAAATCTATTCAGATCTCCTTGTAACCCATTCATCTAATATAGCTGCATTGACACTATCTGTCTTTCTTAAGCATCATTAAGTGCAGTTTAGTTAGACTAAGGTTGTGTTTACGATGGTCAAAGACCCACATGTCACAAAAGGCTACTCCCAGAAAAAGGGAATAGATTATGAAGAGACTTTTTCTCCTACTTCGAGAATGACCACAATAAGATCAGTGATTGCATTGGCTGCACATAAAGGATGGAAAGTGCATCAATTAGACATCAAAACTGCATTCTTAAATGGGGATCTACAGGAGGAAGTATATGTAAATCAATCCATTGGTTTTGTAGTTCCTGGTGAGGAACATAAAGTATGCAGGTTACACAAAGCATTGTATGGGTTAAAGCAAGCTCCAAGAGCTTGGTATGATAAAATACATGCTCATCTAACCAGCCAAGGTTATGTGAATAGTCCAGTTTAAAGCACATTGTATGTGAAGAAAACCGGTGCCGATATTCTCATAGTCATCTTGTACGTAGATGTACGGCTTACTATGCATGATATTGGAGAGCCTTTTGAGGCCGGCATTTACAGCCAGGAGTGGGATGTCTCATTTACTTGTGTAACACAAGGCCAGACATATCTTTTGGGGTGTCTTTAGCAAATTCATGCACAGCCCAGGCACAAAGCATTGGCAAGCAATCAAACGCATATTTCGTTATCTTCAGGGTACCCTAGATCTTGGTTTGTTCAATCCCAGGGGGGGCAGCTTGCAGCTTTATGCATACAGTGATTCAGATTGGGCTGGTGATTATGATACCAGGCAATCCACCAGTGGGAATTGTTTTTTTCTTGGCAGTTCATGCATATCTTGGTTGAGTAAAAAGCAACCCACTGTTGCCACATCTACTTGTGAGGTTGAGTACAGGGCAGTCTTCACAGCAACAATAGATTGTGTATGGTTGAGGAGATTATTGGCTGATCTTCGTGAGTGTCAGCAGACACCCACCACCATTCTCACTGATAGCCAGAGTGCTATGGCCGTGGCACGAAATCCAGTATTTCATGCACGTACCAAGCACATTGAGATTCATTACCACTATGTCAGAGAGAGGTTACATTCAGGGGAGATTATTTAATTTACTACCCTACACAGGATAATGTTGCAGATCTATTCACAGAGGCTTTACCTCGAGAAAAGTTTGAAGCTTTCCGCAAAGCTTTGGGCTTACTCTCATACAGAGAGTGATCTGCTACCTTGTACAGGTTCACACTTCCACTACAGGGGAGATTTGTAGGCATATGCACACTTATGGTAGTGCTATGTGTGAACAGGGCTTAACCAAGGGCACTTTTTTCCATGTGGTTTTTCCCCTTGGATATCAAGTGTGAAAGGACACTCTACATATAATATTTTGTACTTCTATATTATATGGATGTGACACACATGCAAGTGTTGACTTGCATTTTGTGGCTACCACACTTTTGGCTCTCTCTCTCTCTCATTTCTGTGTGTGAGCTTCTCCATCCTCCACCTAACCCTAATGTGCAGGTTTTGTGTGTGAGTGTGTGAGTCCAACACCAACAGAATTGTGCCTGGATAGATGGTGTCATACAATGGATGATGATGAGACGGGCCCGTGCATCCAGAACTCCACGAAACGCGGGATCCACCAAGTGAGGAGTGGTGAGAGAGGGCCACACACCTACTCCTTCAAGAAGCAATTGCGTATAAAACGACCAAGTATGGTAGTTGGTAGCAGTCAGCTTCATGGAATCGCTCACTTGAGGGAGGTGAATAGGATGGCACATGGGAAGGGGTTGGGATGAGGGTTTGTGGGAGGGGAGAAACAAGAGAAGTGGTGGTGGTGGGGAATATGGAAGGAAAAGAAGCAGGAATCTAGGAATAAGATAGAGAAACAGGAAGCTGGGAAGAAGATCCCTGTGAATTTGGGACTTGGGATCGGGGAGAAGAAAAGAGAATCCCCGAGTGAGAAGAATGACTATGACCAGAAGCCATATCTCTGATAATGCAGCAAAATCCTCCTCTTCAACAAAGCTGATCAGAAAATCAGTAAACTCCTCCTCGAAAGCTGAGTGCAGCCAAGAGAAAGGAAGAAGAAGAAGGGATGGGAGGGTGGAAAACCAAAAAGAGAGGTAAGAAATGACTGCCCGGGATTAAAAACCCTGTTGTAGCACCAAAATACGGGGCTAAGATCTGAAAACGCAGATCTCAGGCTGAAAACGCAGCACCTCTGTGGAAAATGCAGCACCTCTATGGAAACGCAGGTCCTCAACAGAACACACAGCTCCTCGGTGGAAAAAAACGCAGCTCCTCAATGGAAAACGCAGCTCCACAGCAGAAAATGCAGCTCCTTTGTAGATGTCGATGCGGTGGATCTTTGCCTACAGCAGTAGATGTAGAAAACGCACGTCCCTTTGCAACACTGGGCTCAGATACCATGAAAGAATGGCTGTAAAGTAGAAAAACAGCAAATAGATCTTGCAAAGAAACACGTGTGCAATAAAACTGAAGTAGAAGACTTGTTATCTGCTGAAGTAGAGCACGAGGGCTGCCCGTAGGTACATACAACCAACAGCAATGGCTAAATAATGAAGTGCTAATGATGCTAACCCAAGCCACCTATTTATAGGTTGGACAAGAGCTGGTCGGCTAGCATAAAAACAGTGGGCTGGCCGACTATGCAAAAAATACTAGAATAATGTCTAAAAAATAGACAAAAATAGCAAAAAAATATCTTAAATAAGATGAATGCATGGCCTCACAAATCTCGCCAGATACAGCATGAAGTATGCACATATATGCTCAATCTGGAGATGATAATGCCAACATTACAGACCTTTTAGGGTGATCAAGCAGATCAATGAGGTTGCTTTCCGGCTTGCATTGCCTGATCATTGGAAGATTCGCCGTGTGAGCCTATTGCGCAAGTATGTGGGACCAGAGCCTGTCATTACACAAGAGCCGCCAGAGGTTGATGAGCTAGAGGAAATTCTTCGACCTAAATAGATTGTGTTTCACAAGGAGAGAGAGCTACCTACCGATAAGCTTTCCAGGAGATACCTTGTGAAGTTTAAGAACTATTTGCCTATCGACGCAAAATGAGTTGATGAAGACTACTTCAAAGATGACCCACAACTTCTTCAGGCATATTTGGAGGCTTTTCAGTTGAGGTCAACTGTTTAGAAGCCAGGAAGGGATTGTTAGCAGTCATCTCCTATCTGTATATTACACCAAGGCCTCTATTGTGGGTGTGCCCGCCCAGTTTTGGTGTTCCCCCATTTTTCCTCACTCTCCATGTATTTTTTCCCATTTTGCTAGGTGTGGTTGGGCTGTCAGCTGATTCAGTTGCTGGCCGACTTGTTTCTTTGCTACCCGACTTCTTCTACAGACCTGGCCGACCAGGGTGTTTGCTGGTCGTGGGCCTCTGCTGCTGGTCATGAGCACATAAGCTGTTGTCAACCTGTTTTAGACTGGCCGACCAGCAGCCTGGGGCCATATAAAATGGCCCCTTGCCCCCCACACTCTCCATTGCGTATTCCGGGATTTTCTTGTGTATATAGCAGAGTTACACAGCTTCTCTCTCTCTCTTTCATCTGCATTTTGCTCTCTACATCAATTGTCTTCATTTCCGCTGTGCATTCTAACATGGTGTCAGAGCCCCAGATGGCTTGAAGCTTGGAGACAGTGGGACCTCGAGGGTTTGCTGACTTGAGGTACTAATTGGAGGGGCTGTTCGGGAATTGGAGATCATGTAGAAGGCGGCCATCACCGTTGGACAACCACCTTGCATATTACTTGCAGCCTCTTCTTCTTTTTTCCCACCCACCCTCCCTTCACAAGGCCTTGTGAAGCCTTGAGATGGCAGACTTGCTTGAGATGGCTCAAAAGCACGTGAAGATCCCAACATTCCCCACGTTCCCGATGGACCAACCGTTGGACGAGAACAACTACGGCATATGGAAGGTAATGATGGAGTCCGTTTTGGAGTCTTATGACGTAGCTGATTTCATTGTAGTTGGTGTTCCACCGCCGGAGTTGGAAGATGGGGAGTTACCATCTATACGGAAGGAACAGGAAGCTTAGGATAGTTATGGGATCGTGTCAATGCCCACGTCCGTTCTTTCATCTTCCTAAATTGCACACCACAGGTGATCAACCATATAAAGCATATGACGTTGGCCAGAGGCATTTGGCAGCATTTGGCTTCTTTGACAACAGGGTATCACCCATGAAAAGGATCTCCTTGGAAGTTCAAATGCGGGTGACGATGCGGGAGCACATCAACAAGTTGTAGGCTCTTCAGCAGGAGGTTCTTCAGGCAGGGAAAGAGATATCTACAGAGGACATGGCCATTACGTTGTCCCATTTGCCCTCTGAGTACCTCCTCTTTGATCACCAATGGCAAGCTCAGCCCCATCACTTGGGAGGAGCTTGTGCCAATGGCCTTGGACCAGGAAGAGCATTTTACGAACCCTCCACAGGGTGGAGGTTCTAAGGCCTTGACTGGCCAAGGGTTGAAAGGCACTAACAACAACAAGGTCAAAGGGAAGTCTTCGTCGGAGAAGTCTTCTGAGAAGAAGCCCGATTCAGACCGTGAGAAACTGAAGGCCGAGCGGACCTATAACGATTGTGGCAAGAAAGGCCACTATTGGAGGAAGTGTCCCAAGCGAAATACCGAGAAGAGTGCTAATTCTTCAACTTCAGCTGCAAAGACTCTAGCTTTTGTGCACTTGGAGATTTTGCACCCAGATGCTTCATCTTCTTCGAGTGAGGAGGCAGTTGGCTTCACCACCAGGGATACTCGAGAGTGGATTCTTGATAGTGGTGCTTCCAAGCACATGACTCCTTCCCATGAGTTCTTACAAGATCTTAAACAGCAGTCAGGTCGCATTTTCATTGGCTACAATTCCACTATACCGATTCATAGTGAGGACAGGATGGAGATCATTCCCCATGGCAGAGGGGGGAAGCATTCCTCTCGTGTTCCTTACGTCCCCGTACTTGGTTTTCATCTATTGTCAGTGCATGAGGTTTGCAAGATTGGCTTCCAGGTGGAGTTTGAGGAGCATTCTATTGCTCTACGAGACAGAGAAATCTACGAGACAGAGAAATAGGCCAGGTTGTTTGGGAAGGCGGAGTGGAGAACGGTATCTACAAACTATCAGCACTCTCCTCTCTTATAGGCACTCAGATCGGTGACTTGTGGCACTTTCGGTTTGGCCACTTGAATGTGGATGCATTGCGGCGAGCTTTTCGAGACCAGACGGTGGTTGGCTTGCCACATGTTGGCAACAGGCAGGGACGCTATAGTTCTTGCATTCGTGGTAAGCAACACAGGGAATCTTTTCCGAAGCAGGCTTCCAAGCGGGCTTCAAAACCTTTGGAGTTGGTACACACTGACTTGTGTGGACCTATGCAAACCCCATCCTTGGGAGCTTCCTTGTATTTTATGCTGCTGCTTGATGATTGTAGCAGATTCACATGGGTTTATTTCCTTTCCCAGAAGGACCAAGCTTTTGCTCGGTTCAAGGAGTGGCATTTGATGGTGGAGAAAGAGTCTGGCTTGCAAATAAAGACTCTTCGGGCTACAAAGGAGGAGAGTTTTCTTCCAATGCATTTGTGCGGTTTTGTGCAGAACATGGCATCAAGTGGGAGCTGGCCAATACAGGTTCGCCTTTAGAGAATGGAGTAGTTGAGCATAAGAACCGGACTATGGTGGAGATGGCGAGGACGATGTTGGAGCATCATGATCTTCCTCATCCACTTTGGGGAGAGGCTGTGGCTACGGCTATCCATATCCTCAACCGATCTCCGACAACTTCAGTACCAAACATGACTCCCTTTGAGGCTTATTTTTGGCAGGAAACCAGATGTCTCCCATTTCCGTGTGTTTGAGAGTGATGCTTATGTTCACATTCCAAAGAAGCAAGAGGGGGAAGCTTGACTCGAAATCCCAGAAGGTTATCTTTGTGGAATATAACTCTCTTTCCAAAGGATAACAAGTTGTATAACCCAGAGCGGAACCAGCAGAGATGTTTTTGATGAGCATGTTCCACCTTCCACTGTTGATGAGCCGCCACTTCTTGGAGACCCGATGAGTCTGATGATGATTCCCAGTCGATTGTTCCAGTTGAACAGCCTCAGTCAATTGAGGAGGTTGAGCTCGCGGCTGGAGATGAGCCCCTGCACAGCAGCAAGAGGCTCCGCGTTCTGTTCGAGTACCCAGGTGGTTGTTAGACACCCTTCGGGAGTCGGGTGTTACGGAGCTTCCCTCCGAGTGGACCACAAAGGACGGACCTCGAAGATCGTATAGAGTTTGTGACAAAAGTCATTCAGCGGAGCTCTTACAAGTAAACCATGCTTTGATGTCTCGTATCATGCGGGCCAAAGAGCCCACTTCCGTAAAGGAAGCCCTTTCACAGGATACTTGCACGAAAGCCATGCAGGTGGAACGGGATGCCATAGAGAAGAATAAAACTTGGGAGTTGGTTTCGAGGCCGCCAAAACGGTCAGTCATTGGTGTCAAGTGGGTCTTTAAGACCAAGTATACGTCACATGGGTCAGTGGACAAACATAAAGCCAAACTTGTGGCTAAGGGTTATGCTCAACGGCCTGACATCGATTATGAGGATATCTTTGCACTGACAGCAAGGATGACCACGATTCATTCCGTTCTTGCCCTTGCCTCTGCTCAGCGGTGGCCCATATATCAGATGGATGTGAAATCCACGTTCCTTAATGGTGACCTGCAAGAGGAGGTGTATGTTGAGCAGCCTCCAAGCTTTGTGGTTCCAAGATCAAAGGGAATGGTTTACAGGTTGCAGAAGGCCTTGTATGGTCTTAAGCAGGCTCCCAGGGCTTGGAATCAAAAGATTGATTCCTTCTTTCTACGGACTGGATTTCAAAGATCAGTTGCAAATCCTAACTTATATCTTTTTCGGGGACGCGGTTTGGTCACGTTGATCATCCTTTATGTGGATGACCTCATTCTCACTGGCGGTCATGTGGAGCACATTGCAGTGACGAAGGCTGCCTTGTCAAAGGAGTTTGAGATGATCGACTTAGGCTTACTCCACTTCTTGGGATTGGAGATCTGGCAGACCCAGAGGGGGTTCTTTGTCTCTCAACAGCGGTACGTCCATAGTTGCTTGAGGCCTTTGGGATGGAGAACTGCAAGCCTATCACGTCACCAATGGACCCGAGCATGAAGCTTACAGTGAATGATCCTTGTGAGCCAGTTGATGCCTCTCTGTACCGGAAGATGGTTGGTTCATTGATCTGGTTGTTGAACACCAGATTGGACTTGAGCTTTCTTGTGGGGCTGTTGAGCTCGTTCATGCAGACGCCTTTTAAGTCTCATTGGGACACAGGATTGTGGATCTTGCGGTATCTGCAAAAGGTACGAAGGATCTTGGACTCTTCTACAACACTGGAGGTGAAACGAAGCACCGAGTCCGACTACAAGGCTAAAGTGACTTAGATAGGGGAGAAGATCCAGACATGAGGAGATCTACATCAAGCTACAGTTTTACCCTCGGCTCAGGAGCTGTTTCATGGAGCAACAAGAGGCAGCCGGCTACTGCCTTGTCATCTACAAAGGCAGAGTATTAGGCTGCTTGCGAGGTTGTGTGGCTGCAGAGGTTACTTGGCAAGATTGGGTTTCCACAAAAGGAGCCCACAATCATCCCAGTGCGATAACCAGAGCTGTATCGCTATTGCTTGGAACCCGGTTTTCCATGCCCGGACCAAGCACATAGAGATACAATATCACTTTGTTCATGAGAAGATCTTGGCTGGTGACATCTTGCTTCTTTATTGTTCGCCGGAGAACAATGAGGCGGACCTCTTCATGAAGTCTCTCCCTCAGACTATGTTCCGGCGGCACTCCAGCTCACTGGGGTAGGTTCCACATCCAGGAACTGAGAGGGGGTGTCAGCAGTCATTTCCTATCTGTATATTACACCAGGGCCTTTGTTGTGGGTATGCCCGCCCAGTTTTGGTGTTCCCCCATTTTTCTCTCTCTCCATGTATTTTTTTCCATTTTTCTGGGTGTGGTTGGACTGTCGACTGATTCAGTTGCTAGCCGACTTGTTTCTTTGCTACCCGACTTCTTCTATAGACATGGCCAACTAGGGTGTTTGCTAGTCGTGGGCCTATGCTGCTGGTCATGAGCACATAGGCTGTCGGCCTGTTTTAGATTGGCCTGGGGCCATATAAAATGGCCCCTTGCCCCCCACACTCTCCATTGTGAATTCCGGGATTTTCTTGTGTGTGTATAGCAGAGTTACACAGCCTCTCTCTCTCTCTCTCTCTCTCTCTCTCTCTCTCTCTCTCTCTCTCTCTCTCTCTCTCTCTCTCTCTCTCATCTGCGTTTTGCTCTCTCCAGCAGTTGTCTTCATTTCCGCTGTGCATTCTGACAGGGATGTCACCATTTGGCCGCCCAAGTGGTCTTTCATGCCAAGGTACAGGAGGCTAGGGAGCTTCGTGTCACCCGTACCGAGGCCAGGACTCGCGTCACCTACAGGAGGCCAAGCCTCGTGTCACCCGTAGTGTCGCCAGGCGTGGAACCCACTATCAGGGATCCCAGTCTAGGCTTCCCATTGAGCCAGCTCTATGCTCGGAAAAACCTGCTATTTACAGGTTCCAGGAACAGGAGATATTTCCATTGCATAATACATATGCATGCATCTCTGCCTGTTTGAAACTGTTTTCGTGTGACTTGTTTTCGTGTAAATGCTTGTTATGACATGTCCAGTTCAAGGGTAGGCAACACCCACCCGTGAGCCGTGTGAATGCCCTGTATTCTGACATGGTTTGTGGCATGTGAACAGGTGGTAAGTATTCATTTAACCCTTGTTCATTATTGCAAAGTTTTATAACCTTAGCAGTTCACATTTATTAAACCTAGGCACCGGCTGTAAAGCTTTTATAGCTTAATTAACATGATTAAGACTTGATTAATGAACATAAGACAAATGTTGCAAGAAAAGACTGAATGATTGCATTGAGACAAGGGCCTTTCTTAAATAGAGGCCGAAAAGGTACAATTGAAGAGGCACATCCTTGTGAAGGGGTGTGGCTCTTGAATCAATAGTTATGTCCTTAGGACTTAGGGGTGTGTCTTTAATGAATAGGCATGTCCTTTGATAGTGACCCATGTGCAAGGGTATGACCCTTCACAAGTGTCTTTCCAGTTAATGAGAGATTAAGGAGTAATTAGGAAGAGATTATTAATGAGAGATTAAGAGAGCTAATCACAATCATGACACTGGCCACCAACTTAGTGCCTGGGGACCAATGTCAAAAGTGTGGCCAATCCAAATGCTGGGCACCCACACACGGCCTCATAAGCGTGACACTGGCCACCAACTTAGTGCCTGGGGACCAATGTCAAAAGTGTGGCCAATCCAAATGCTGGGCACCCACACACGGCCTCATAAGCGTGACACTGGCCACCAACTTAGTGCCTGGGGACCAATGTCAAAAGTGTGGCCAATCCAAATGCTGGGCACCCACACACGGCCTCATAAGCGTGTGGACACTTTAAGGAGGTGCCCACCATTAATAATGGTGGGGGCTGTGCCACGTGGCACAAGGGATTCGGACCCCTCCAGCTCCTCTCCCCATTCTTCTCCACCACTTTGCACTTTCCCTTCTCCTAGAAGCTGGCACCCAACTCTCCTTGGCTCACTTCCTTTTTTTCTACTGTATACCTGCTAAAACCCTAGCAGTACTACTGAGAATCAGAACTGTACTCCCTGTTGTTGTACCTACTGAAATCCTAATTGTACTTTTGCTAAAAAAACAAAATTGTACTCACGGATATACCTATTGAAACCCTAATAGTACCAAGATCTTCTACAAGTACCTGTTCATGTATTTGTAGAGTGTGGACACCTGTTTGTGTGCCTACACTTGGGAGAACCAAGCCCATTCCTTTGTGAGTTGTGCAAGCCAATCTCTAGTACAAGAGCGCCTGTTCATGCATGGTCTCCGAACAATAGTTTCGTGTTCACACAACTCAAGGTGTATGAGGAGTCGGGACTGGTTATATTGACTCATTCAACGAGTCTAGCTTCGACATTCTTCACAGGCAAATACTTTTTTGGATAATATGTCTTCGTATTATGCATTGCTAGGCTTCATTATGGCTGAGTCTGCCCTGTATCTCCGAAGCTCTGACAGAAACTCAGCACCCAGACCTTTGTATGAATGTATGCTCTTATGTGTGTGCGCGCGCACGTGCAGGGTGTGAAACTACACCAACTAGGTGTGAACGTCCTTAAGCACCGTCTTGTGAACAATACGCTCGTCAATACTAAAATGAACTAGCCACAATAAACATAATCACTGAAAGATACATCAATGCTCAAGACAATCTATCTACAAAAGAGAAGCACTGCACAGTACACCACCATTGGGGCCCCAAACGGGCCGCCCCCCCCCCCCCCCCCCGCCCCTCAATACTGAAGTATATTATTGGAGTATTTTATTTGTGTACAAAGTTCCAAGTGCTTTCTAGCTAGATAATCCATGCACTAAGGATCATAACAAATAGAAAGAATTATTACAACAAAAAGGTAGTTGATAGGGCATATGCACCACTAAAGATAGAAAGAATTAACACAATATCAGCTGGCTGCAACTTGGACGAAAAATTCACAATGTGAAATTTGCATGTCCGCTAATATAGCATAAAGATATACCTAGATGAATCCAGGAACATGCCCAAATTCACCTTATAAGAAAGTGCAATTTATAACCTCATGGTAGTCATCCACAAGACAATAAACCATCAACTCCATCATGCACAGTATGGACTAGATACTACGACATCCCCACTAACATCATAAGTGCCCAATAGTGGATGTAGAACTTGGTATCGACATATGCACCCACACACACACACACCCCGCGCGCGTGCACACACACCTAAGGGACTGTGGACTGAGTTTCTGTCATAGCTCTAGAGATACAGGGCAAACTCAGGCATAATGAAGCCTAGCACTAAAAAGAATTATTACAACAAAAAGGTAGTTGATAAGGCACATGCACCACTAAAATAGAAAGAATAAACACAATATCAACTAGCTGCAACTTGGACGAAAACTTCACAATGTGAAATTTGCATGTCCGCTAATACAGCATAAAGATATACCTAGATGAATCCAGGAACATGACCAAATCATCCATATAATCCCCACTTGAGTAAACTGACCATAAATAGAGAACACACTTAACTCTTTGATGGACTATGGCTCCAATCAAAGACAACCCTAACCTAAGTAAATACTAACCCTTATCAGGTTTGATTATATAAAACAGAACTAGCCTACTGATGAAAACTGACACTACCCAAGAGATGCCTAGTCAGGTTTATGAAAGTACAATGGAACTAGCCCAAACTAACCCTAATCAAAGGCATTGTCAGCCATCATACAGAGGAAAAATAACCCCAGTCAAAGGCGTTAAGAGGGAGGAGCGATGACCACCCTAATTACCCCTCTTCAGAGACGCTATAAGGTAACACTACTCGGAGAGGTTAAGCTTAATCAGATAAACTACACTGAGAGGTTAACCCTAATCAGCGACGATACTCAAAGGGACTAACCCTAATTAACCCATATCAGATGGTCAGTTAGGTTAACCCTATTTAGCACTAATCCAAGGAGCTACTATTAGTGCTAATCATAGACGCACCTTATCTCGGATGCCCTCGATTCGGTTGAAGACAATGGCGCGGTGACCACCTTCGACATTGTAGAGGCTGTTGGCAGCTGCGTACAGACCCACGCCGCCCAGCACCGCGACCTTGGCAATGCTCCACAAAGGCCCCGCATTTGGAATCCTAGGGCTGCGCATGCTGTTGAAGTTCATGGCGACAGACAGATTAAAAAACCAGAGTTCTTGTAATGTAGGGTTTGCACAGTACTGAAACCTTAGGCTTTCTGTTGGAGAAACTTGGTGAAGGGTTTATGTTGCTTGCTGTATTTTCTTTTCTTTCCTTTTTTTAGGAACAATAAAATATTTATATTAACTATTCAAACACATCAGCCCCAAATTTTTATTAAAAAAAACAGACTATCAATCTCTGTCATATATCCCCCCACGAACACAATTATCTACTCCTTTTTTATCTCATTCAAAATCTTACAAAGAAATTCCCATCTTTCATCTTCACATAAAAAGCTAGACTGATCCCACGAGATCTGATATCCCAATAATAAGCAAGCCTCCATCATGGCCTCAGTAGTGCAGCCCCGAGGAGATTGTTTTTCCAACATTCTTCCATGCTTTGACCCACGAACACAATTATCTACTCCTTTTTAATCTCATTCAAAATCTTACAAAGAAATTCCCATCTTTCATCTTCACATAAAAAGCTAGACTGATCCCACGAGATCTGATATCCCAATAATAAGCAAGCCTCCATCATGGCCTCAGTAGTGCAGCCCCGAGGAGATCATTTTTCCAACATTCTTCCATGCTTTGACCACACCTTGACAGTAGGTCTAGTGCCAACAGGGTTCTCTCAAGAAAAGCCACAAAAGTATGATCCAATTGTTTTTCCTTGCGGTTCCATCTCTGAGTTTTAGGGCCAAATCTAGGAGGCCTTTTCTTCTCAATCCAGCACTTCACCTCCATCCAACAAATCCACATTAGGGAGAGACCCCTAGTATGCATGAAGCTCTGCCAAGATAACATGGACATAATCAAGGTATATTCCTCTATTCTGAATCAGCAAATCCAGCTCCAAAAACCTAATTTTATTTACATTACATACAGACCAACACATGCATATACATTTATATATCAACTTAGAGTCCTGCAATCATGTACATGTAGTCTTCAAAAAAACAATTTCATTTCTACTAGTCCAGATTTCCCATAAAGTGCAAGCTCTGACAATGTTAAAAACCAACCCATTGATTGCCCATTTCCCAAGTAGCCAGTCCACCTAAAAAATTTGCATATTCAAACCCTTCTGTATCCACCAAGTCATTTTGCACCAGGTGCTCCTTAAGGCTAGGCAACAGTCCCAAAACACATGCTTGCCACTTCTATAGAAAACCTGCATCTAGGGCAAATGCCACTAGCCATGTTTCTTTTATGTAGCTTATAACCAATAAGAAGTGCCCACATGCAAACCTTCCACAAAAAGACTTGAAATTTCCTAGGAACCTGACAGTTCCATATCAAGTGCCATGTCTTTTTCCAGCTAGAAGCACTCCACTTTACATTCCATATTTTGTTACAGTACATACCATTAGCATCCCCTTTTCTCATTAATGCATAAATGTCCCTAGTTTGGCCTTCCTTTAATTTGACACCATTAATCCAAGACCAGTCCTTGATCAAGACTGAGATATCAGTGGGCTGTGGAGCATTATTCACTGTGCAGCAACTCCATCACATGAGTCATCACTTCTCTCTCTTTCCTAGTTAGCTGAAACTTCATAGATAATAGATTTATCTCTTTCCACCCAGCAATATCTCTGTCCCAACAGTCAGCCAGATATCTAATGCCTTTATTATTAAGAATCTTAGCCACTTCAGTGTCAAGTGCAGCTAAAGGTGGATTAAACTTGTGAGTCCACCATAACCCCAAAGAGAGCATGGAATTCCCAGTTACCCTCCCCCCACCATCCCAAACCATAAGGCCCAGATTATCTTTCAAACACTGCAGAACATTTTGCAGAAATCTAAGCAAGTGATTTTCAAAGGAGCAAATGAAAACAATTTGTCTATCCAGGTTAAGTTCCCCCATCTGCCTTTGGCCAATACCTCAATCATTTTTACCAATTCCCTTATCATCACGGACCAAGTAGAGACTTGAGATAGCACCCTAGGTAGCATCGAAATCCTTCTAACAGCACAGTGAGTGGTTAAATGTATGATACCAATACCCCCTTCCTTTTTGGGCACTACCAACTTCTCCCATGCCAACCATGCAGGAACTCTTTTCTTACCAATACCATTTCTTCACATGAAGTCTCTAATAGGACCTATGATCTCTTTCCAATGAGACTTCTCAAATTTTAATACAGGACTTAGAAACATGACATAAGCATTCAGCACTGAATTGCAAATATCAATTGTGATATGAAAGGGTACTTTCAAGCCTTCCCACTTCTTCAATTTATCCACAAACTTGTTTATGGCCCATATGACCAACTGTTTATTATTAGTAAGTCCAACCCCAAAAGGAACCCTAAGGAGTCTAACAATGTGACCCTTTTGTACCACCTCAATTCCCCATCTTTGAAGATCAAAATCATTGTCCTCAGTCAAGCTTATGATCCTAGATTTCAGAATGTTACATTTAGAACCAGAGGCATTGGCAAACTCCTGAACAATACTAAGGCCACTCTCACATTGTTGTTCTCAGTCTTTAAGAATAACAGAGAATCATCAGCAAAGCATTGAATAACCAGTTGCTCACTGTGTTTGAGTTTTAGGCCTATAATCTTCCCTTCCTTGCAAGCTAGCTCTAGTGCAAAATTAAAGGGTGAGAAGCAATGGCAAAAAGTAACGGAGCTAATGGGCACCCTTGTCTGACTGACCTATTGATTTCAAAACCCCCTACTATTCTTCCATTGAGAAGCACTTTAGAATATCCACCCAAGGAGAGAGTATAAATACAAGTGGCCATTCTAGTACCAAATCCCATTCTTTCCATCACTCTTGCAATAAATGACCACTGTATCCTATCATAGGCTTTCTCAAGGTCCAATTGCATCATAATACATTTCTACTGAGTTTTAATGGCCACATCTTTACCCAGTAGAGCAGCAAAGATGTTATCATAAATAGACCTACCTTTAATAAATCCATGTTTTTTTTTGGAGATGATCTCTGCAGCACATGGGTAATTCTGAGGGCAATCACCTTGGCTAAGATTTTATACATCACAATCAATAAAGTGATAGGCCTCCAATGCCCAAACCTACTGCAAGCAATCTGTTTATGAATGAGTTTCACCAGCCCTTCTTTAAAAGCCTTTTCTCAGAGACCCAATTTAAAAGCTTTCTTACAAATGTCAGCCACCACCACCTCTTTTAACGAAGGCTAAAAGGTTATAAAAAACTTAGTTGAGAGACCATCCCACCCAGGAGCCTTCTCCCTACCCAGCTTTAGTAGAGCACACCAACACTCATCTATCTCAATATCTCTTTCTAACCACTTAGCTTTATCAAAATCCATCTTCTGATTAAGAAGACCAAGCAACCTGTTTTCAGCTTAAAACCTCCTCAAGGAGTAGTCTTCTTTCAAACTCAATGTTGAACCCAAGAACTTGACCCATTTCAGAGCAAGTGATTTGGTGTCATGCATAGGAGTACCATCCTCATCCAAAATGTTCACCCCCATCACTCTATCACCTTTATTTTTGGAGAGTTTAAAAAATCTATTGTCATGTTTTTTTTAATTACTGAATAGACTCCTTCTAGTCCAATACTCATGTTCTCTAAAGCATTTATCTTCCTCAGCTTTGATGTTAGCCTGACACATAAGATACAACTCAGTGTCATCATAGTCCAGCCCTACAGTCTGTCTCCTTCAGTAGTAGATCCTCAAGCAATGCAAAACATTTTTTTTCTCACCTCTCCTTTCCTCAGCCCCCCTCAGTTTACCCACACCCCAATGACTCCTTGCATCTCATTGGCAAACTGTTTCCATGAACCCTCATCTCCTTTTCTCCTTTTTAATTTATTGATGGCTACTTTAGTATATTCCACAAAAAGACGGTTTTTCAGAAGTAAATTATTCACTCTCAATTTCCTAGTAGGAAAATGAGATAAGTCCATATCAGCCACATCAAGATGAGACCAACCCGACTTCAGAGGGAGATGGTCATATAAAGTAGAGCTGCAGTCCATGACAACCCTCAAAGTGTGAGACACCCATGAAGCCTGCTGACTAAAGAATACTCTATCAATTCTTGATGAGGAGGACAGATATTGAAGGCGAAAATAGGTGTGTCCCAATTTTTCTCTCCAATCCCCAAGACACCAACTATCCTTGAGCCCCAAACCCCTTCTAAGATCTTCCCACTTCCCTTTTTCTTTCCCTAATAAAACATTGCTACCACCATATCTATCAACCGCTCTTTCTATCATATTAAAATCCCCTAATACAATGCAAGGCACTTGAACATTTACCCCAACAATCCAATCCCACATACTACTCCTAACCTTATGATTATGAGCCCCATAGACATTAATAACCCATATCCTTTCACCATTTATTATGATCTCTACAATCAAAATTCTTCCCTCTCTGGATGATTAGCTATGATACCAGGGTTAAGATCCCTCTTAGCTATAGTCATAACCCCGCTATAACTTGAATTAATACCGCCATAAAAAACATCCCACTCCCTAAAACTATTTATCCTAGGGATTCTCCCAAAAAGATTGTGTTCCTATATAGCCAAAACAGACAAGTCCCAAGACTTCGCTAAGTCTTAAAATATGGTATTTTTCTTCTTGTCTTTGATCCCTTTCACATTCCATGTGCATCCTTTGAACTCTTTATTATTCATCATGTTAATGCAGTTTCCGGAACCATTTCCACTTCCTCATCTTCCTTCTAACTACTATGAACAAGATCAATCTCCTTTCTAGTTTCACTCAAAGCCCTAATAGAAAACTGTTCTACCAGCAGCAAAGAGTTATCTCTCTCAAGCAATGGGCTATAAGGGTTAGAGAAGCTAATAGAATCATGATTCTCTCCCCTCCCATTCCTCCTATTCTCATAACCTCTACTGCTCTGGGCCTTCCTAGCTTCGGCCTTACGCTGCCTAACATTGGTTCTGGTTTTAACTTTATCCTAGCTCCCTTCTTTCTTATTCTCCCCAGTCTCTAACACCACTTCCTTCCCTTTTGAATCAGCTTTCTAAGTCTCCAAACGGACCACTCTCCTTGTCGCTTCCCCCCCATTCACCTCTTTAGGCTCCTCCCTTGTGGATTCCACAATCGAATAGTCTTTAGCAATATGCCCAAAAGCCCCACTGAAGCACGCTCCAGGAAATGCACCGAACTGAAGGCCTAATTCCAATTTCCCTAGTTGACCTAAGTCAACCTCCACAGACTTAGGAGTCTCATTAGAGGGGTTCCATGTGATACATACACTATTACCCTGTTTTCCTCCTACCTCATCACACTAGGAACAAGCAACACTGGGCCAAGGGACTGAGCTATGTTGCGCAGCACTGGTCTAAGCCAAGGAGGCAATCCAATCACCTCTACCCGAACCGGGCACGCATTCTAAAGGCTTTTATTTACATCAAACAAAGGGTCAAAGGGAAAAACATGTATCAACCTTTGACCAAAGATGGCAAATAACTCATACACAAACTATCCTTTGATAAACAACACATTGAAAAAACCCTTACCTAGATAGAAAATCTTAAACACAGTACAGTCATGCAAGATAGTTTCCTGAAGCCACCTACCTAATTCTCCCTTCGACAGAGGTTTGCCTCGACATAACAGAAACACACTACACATTGAGAATAATCCTACCTGAATTCTGATGAAATCTTGGCTCAACTTCAAGCATACCTTATTTTTCACATGGTTACAGAGACATTCGTTAAGCCAGTCGGAACACACTTCATTTTGACGCACTCCACCTCAACCTCCTCACCTCTGCGCTTCATCTCCTCCTTTGCCTTCGGATCCCAATCTCCCCATCCAATCACCCCTTCATCCTCGAAGCCACCGCCATGCAAGACCCAATATCCCAACCACTCTCGTCGACGTACGTTGGTTATGCACTCGCACGAGCTGATTAAAGTCACCACTCGCCCACTCGCTATACGCATGCGCGACACGTAGGAGATCCGATCGCTCTCAAGCACCCCCTACCCTCGCTCCATTTTCTTTTCTATCTTTCCTTTTTAGGGAAAGAGGTTTGTGTTTCTTTTTTTAGAGAGAGGTTCTAATCACACCTTACATGATACCTTTGCCACACTCCCTGCCTCTAGCTACACCCTCACATGTGCCTTCTCTGACTACACCCTTCCACCTCCTTGATTCTCCCCTATGCAATCATGTCTTCTACAAGTAGAGATAAACGTCAGATCGAGTAGTTGCATTGTCCTACATAAGGACACAAAGGGGAACATCATCCTACAGAAGGGCAAACATACAAAGTCCGATGTCAACCATATATCGTCATCCCTTGGTCAAAATAAGAGAGAAAGAAGAAAGAAAGAAAGATATATTAAGTGTCTACTAAGGACCCAATGGCCCTATGAGACCAAAGTGATACAATAATGTCCATGGCATATCTTATCATGAAATGGAAAATAAAACAAAAACAAAACATAAACATATTTAAGGGGTGAGAGAGAGGGGGGGTTGTTGGATCAATTTGCTCGGAGAAAATCACAAAATGTTAAGGGAGGTGGCAAGGGAAGAGAGAGAGAGAGAGAGAGAGAGAGAGAGAGAGAGAGTGAGTGAGTGAGTGAGTGAGTGAGTGAGTGAGAGCTAGGTGGAGAGGGAGGGGGTGTTGTTGGAGAAAATCACAAAATGTTAAGGGAGGTGGGGGAAGAGATAGATAGATAGATAAAGAAAGAAAGAAAGAGTCGGGTGGAGACTCAAGAGACATGCATGATCAATGTTACTCCTTTTCCATGCACTTCTTATAATCCCCACCCTAGCTTAGATACTTCACATTGTATATGGCTGAAGGCCCACCTATGAAAGACGACCATATAAGGCTTGTATATGTAAAGAGAACATGTTCCCCATAAATGTGGGCGGTGGGCAAAGCCCTCTTGTATATAAGTGACGTATAAGGGTGTGTACGGTCACTTTTCATAATACAGTCTACTATTTGAACTCATGCTTAGGAGCTCTTTCCTTCTTGCTTGTCTTGTGATCTTTGTAATTCTTGCATGCTTCCATGTTTATGTTTGTATTTAAGTATGGAGTCTTGTAGGGTTTGCTTGCTTGTATGTATGTGCTTGAGGGTGTGTGTGCTTGAGGTAAGCTCACTGATTCTTACTTGAGAATAGCTATATGTGGAGTGTGTATGAGGGATTGAGAGAGAAAGATGGAGTGAGTAGAGAAGAAACTTGCTAGCTTCTCCCTCTTGTGTGATTGGATTAAGGAGGTCCAAACATTAGATCAGTAAAGCTTGAGGGCTTGACCACCATTGAGGTTTCCATTCCTACGAATGCGTTGTCTCACGACTCTAGACTGGTTGTGCTCGGTGTTGATATGCATGTTGTGAGTCTATAACTACTTTACACAAGAGGTGTCGCCCGGGGAGTAGAACTAGTGTAGAATAGAGACACTCTATTGATTCATTGTTTGTTTTTTCTTGTTCATGAGTGCAAAACTTGTGGTAGAGTGAATGTGTGTTGTGTGATTGAGTGATTAGGAGTGAAATATGTGTGATTTGATTGAGCTTTTCCTAACCCATAAACCTTATTTTGTGTTTTTTGTTGTTTTTGCTTCATTTTTGAAAATGGATAGTTGAGTTGAGCTCCCCCTTGCAAGATTGAGGTTAGCAATCTTGCTTGTTAGGCTTTTCCATTAACTTTATAAGCACTAGATTAGGTTAAACACACTAATTAGGCTAAAGTAAAAGTTTTACAACTATTTACCAAGGGTAAAAATTGGCCCATTCTTTCAATTAATTCACAATAATTATTTGTTTGGATGTTTACATGGTAGATTAACCATCTTAGAACCATTGCTAAGCTAGTTACCAAGAAAAAAACGAGAAAAAACCAAGAAAAAGCAACGAAAAAAACTTGGAATCATTTCCCACTCAGAACATTTTGATCCTAAAAGTAGGATCGCCTGATCCAACACCTAGAGTCAGATCGTTTTGACCAGGCTTGCACGATCACTGACCTAACATCTGGAATCGTCTTTAGGTGTCATCATGAGCCATTAATTAGCAGTAATGCTTGTGAACATAGGAGTCAGTGCCATTTGTACTGCCAAATCCACAAGGAATATTTTTTTGGACATGCAATAATTACATCGTAGTCAAGGCGCTGCGCCTTGACTAACACTAACAATTGGCAGACAGCCAGATTGATCGATCCTATAAAGTGCAATCACTGATCCAAGAGTAGAATTGATATGATCCAATGGTTAAATCATTCAAAAGCTAGAATTGCCAGTGTCTAATTATTCCAATTGGATTGCCCAATTCTAGACTCATTCTATAGTGGAATCACTACAATTCCAAAAAAGTAGAATCGCTTTCAATAGGTTTCCAGCCATAATTATTTTGACTAGAATAGTTCCAACAAGGATCGTTCCGTGTGGAATCATTTCAGCTAGAATCGTTTCTACTGGAATCGTTTTCAAGGAGGATCGTTTGCTAGTGGAATCGTTCTAAGAAGAATCACTCAAGCAGGATCGCTTGCTAGTGGAATCGTTTTAAGGAGGATCATTTGCTAGTGAAATCGTTCTGAGGAGGATCGTTTTCTAGTGGAATCATTCTGAGGAGAATCGTTTGCTAGCGGAATCGTTCTGAGGAGAATCGCCCAACTAGGATCATCAATCCTAGTGAGAAAAAATTCTAGAGGCATTAAATAATTAGTAAAGTAGCTAGTGCAAGGGATTTTGACCATAACCTTAGACTTCGACTTGCTAAATTGTGGAGAAAAACCAATAAAAATATAAAACCTTCTAAAAATACCAAAAAGACATTAGAAAACTAAGAAAATTTATCCAAAAAACCAAAAAAAACAAAAAACCCAAAAATATAAAAAAACTAAGAAAAATCATAAAAAGCATCCCCACAAGTGATTCTAGCATTGGACCACGTGCTTATGCATTTACATTTGGGCCAAATCATTGTGACTTTGAGCACGCGAACACTAGGGAGTGGGACATGACCGAGACTAGGGAGCGGAACATGACCAAGACTAGGGAGCGGAACATGACCAAGAGTCAATCTAAAGACCCTAGGATTCCAGTTCGGAACCCAACATTTATGCATGAAACTTTATCGTACATGCCAACACTCGAGAGTGTGACATGACCAAGAGTCGATCTAACCACCCTAGCAGCTTAAGATGTCAGTTCAAAATTCCAATTCACAAGCAGACCATGAATTTTTCAAGATAGTGGGGGCATTAGCTCAATTCAACATCCAAACATGGAAATGGTTAAACCAAACCGTGGAGAGTTACAAGGAAAAGTCATCGGAACGAGCCGAAAGGCCCCAAGCAGAAGACCAATGGGTGAGAAGGGCCATGAGTGAACAAGTTAGAGGCTAGGCTAGTAACATAGGGAGACGAGTAAAATATACAATTTACAATGCTATAGCTTTCATACAACTAACCAAGTTCTAGCCTTCATTGCCCGCAAATGGGATACTCTCTCCATATCCCATTTGTAAAATTGAGCCTGACCTCTCGGACAACCCACGAGTGGTACTAAGATGGCTAGTGGGAACCATGAGTGCTCCAGTGGGACGATGTATGTTCCAACAAGAGACATCAAGAAGGTTAGATCTTTAGCCATGGCTATTGAGATAAAAATGCACAAGAGATTGCAAGAAGCTACCAAAGCTCAAATACATCTAGTAATAAGGACTCATCTCCCTAATGACATTGATAGAGCCTTCTCAAGAAGGCTTAGAGTTGACAATGAGGGAATCACGATGTACGAGGATGCCCTAAGCAACCTCTACACAATCACTAATACTTCTAGGGACTTGCAAAGATATTTTCGATTCCCTAAAGCACCCCTAGTAAGCAAGTGTTACCAGGCAGCCATGGATCAAGTAATGTATGCAATGACAAAGAAGGTAACACCTATACCTCAAGAATTGCCCCGCAAGGAGGCAAGGAATACAGAGAGGTATAGGTAGGGGGAGTCACACCTCTTGTAGTCTACCAGAGTGAAAGGACAATAGGAGGAAGAGAAGGAAGAACCTCTTAAGAGGAAATCACTTCAAGAAGAAGAGGTATGTTAAAATTACAGCAATGTGATGAGCTATGGTGGATCAAATACTAGAATCAACATCATTAAGAACTGATCAGTAAATAATTAAGATGTGATTAGTAAATAATTAAGATGTGATTAGTGAGTAATTAGCAAATAATTAAGATGTGATTAGTGAGTAATTAGCAAATAGCTTAATGTAGGCATGGATGATCAAAAACCAGCAAGTTCTCATTAGGCCAATGCCTTAATTTATAGAGTTTACATCCAAGCATCTAATCCCACTGATTTCTCCTTGATTCACTCCACCTCTTTTGCTTGATTCTCTCCACCTCTCCCAGAATATCTCCACACTTCCTAAATCTTCTCATGCTACCCTTTATTCTCTCCCAGTAGATTCTTCTTACCTTTTCACAAGTTCTCTCATATTTACAGATTATCTTTTACAGCCTCTAGCAAAGGGCTTGTTCCCGCACACACCCTATTCACTTGTATATTTCAACACCTCCCTTCAAGTGAATACTCCTAGCACACCTGGGCCCTATCCCAAGTTTCCCTCTTACTTGATAGTCCGCGACGACCAGTGTCTAGCACACCTCCCCTCAAGTTAACTTTTAGCACACCTAGACCCTGTACCAAGTTTCTCTCTTACTTGATAGCCCGCGACCAGTGCCTCAAGTCCCTAAACTCATAGTCCTTGACACTCTCTCTCTCTATGTGTCCAAGGCTACTACAAGTGCCCGCGACCTTGACTAAAGTTCTCACACATACATCTATCTACCACGTGGCCTACATCATCGGTGGCTCAGAGGTGGTTTTACTTTGTTGGGGCAGGTTACATTGGGTTGTGGGGTGTCTCTCTCTCTCTCTCTCAGAGATTTTCACATGGCTCCTCACTCTTTGGAGCCTCACATCTTCTCTTGTCTTCAGTCTTCTTGTCGTGCAGTTTCTCTTCTCGCGTCCATGTCTTCCTCTTCTTTTAGTCTTCTTGTGGCAGTTTCTCTTCTCGTGTCCATGTCTTCCTTCAATGCTTCCTCTAGATCTTCTTCTCGGTGTGGATCCTTTTCTTGGAAAGAGATGTTCTTCTTCTTTCATGGCTAGGGCCATGAGCTTGTCCGCCAGTTCCATGTGAGCAACATGTTTAAATGTTTTGCTGACAGTTCCTTTGGGCTTTTGATGTTTATCTTGTATCATTATGCAATGCAAACCCAAATCTATGCGGGAGGTCCTACCTCTTGCCTTATTCTGGACAAGGGCAATGTCTGATCCCATTTTTACACTGATGTAATGTGCCCAATACATAATGCATATAGCATTCATTCTTATGCACATTCCCAAATGCAACTCTGGTTGTGAATAATCTTGAATTTGAGTGTGATTTGCAGGCATAAATGCAAAATGATGATTACCACAAATTTATCAGCATAATTTTACCAAAAATTACATTAAATCAAGGGTAACCAATTTGTACGGAATGGCTGGAGTATCAAACCATCTCCGAATTGTAATCTGAAGTTATAAGGATCTGTATTAGATACCTAATGGTTAATTTGAACCCTCAATTGCACCAAAATATATTGATTAGCACTAATTAATCATTGATTAGCAAATTAATCCTCTGTTTTGTGTGCAGAAGTGTACAAAAAACAGAGTATGTGGGGAGTCCAAATCTGGGGCCTTAGACTTCAAATGAGCTCAAATGCTTTCAAGGCCATCAATAGCAATGAGTCTAGTAGAGGATTAAGCCAAGAAACACAAGATTTGACCAAACATTGAATGCTTAATCTCTGTTTTACTGTAGATTTGATGAAGAGCTTGGATCTCACTGTAGACTTGATCAAATTCAATTCTGAATTCACCAGCTTGTAGAGCATGGTTGAAAACCCCTGGAGCTATGAGGAATTAGACCAATTTGATTTGGAGTAGCTGAAATGTCAAATTTTTTTAAAAAAAACACGCCTACAAATCGGGCTGCCACCGGCGTTCTGCGCTGAATTGGCTCAAATCCCTTGAGCTGTGTGTAGCCCCTTGAGTCTACTATGAGTACTTAAAAGGGCTTGGGCAATGGTTGAGTGTGCAAGGAGATAGAGCTCCTCCACCAGCTGCTGGGGATACAGAGGTGAGTTGAAAAATAACTAAAAATTTGATTAATTTCTAATTATCTACTAATCCTAATTAATTAGATAATAGGCTCATAAACCTGATGGATTCTAGGCTTGGCTCTGATACCATGTTAAAATTACAGCAATGTGATGAGATATGGTGGATCAAATACTAGAATCAACATCAGTAACAAAGTGATTAGCAAATAATTAAGAAGTGAGTAATTAGCAAATAGCTTAATGTAGGCATGGATAATAAAAAACCAGCAAGTTCTCATTAGGCCAATGTCTCAATTTATAGAGTTTACATCCAAGCATCTAATCCCACTGATTTCTCCTTGATTCACTCCACCTCTTTTGCTTGATTCTCTCCCCTAAATCTTCTCATGCTACCCTTTATTCTCTCCCAGTAGAGTCTTCTCACCTTTTCACAGGTTCTCTCACATTTACAAATTCTCTTTTACAGCCTCTAGCCAAGGGCTTGTTCCCGCACACACCCTATTCACTTGTATATTTCAACAAGGTAGTCCAATGGAGGAGCAAGAATTCCCATTCCTGTAGTAGTAGAAAAGATGCTAACTTTCAGATTCCTTCCTCATTGGACTCAATGAGGAAAGAAAGGATGAGGGAAAATAGTGTCATTCGAATAGAGGCAGTACCTCTCAAGAGAGTAAGGGCAGCCACTCCCTTAGAATTGAGAGTTCTAGCTCAAGGAGCATGGGAAAGTGAAAGACTATATAGTCACAAATGGAGAGCTACAAGCTTATCAGTATAGCAACTAGTGGGATACCCAATGGTGCATACTCCAAATGTACTTCTAGAACCATTACCAAAAACCAACCTGTTTATGGGTATGCGTGACCATCCTATGCACCAATACCTCCTAGATTTGAACTAAGATACGTAGCCTCGATGGCTCTAAAACCAACAGACGAGCCTACAGAACCTAGAGCATAAGCTGGTATTCTTGACAAAATAAGAAGAGTGTTAAATACCACCTAGAGGAATGAGAGACAAATATGATCATGGCTATTTGAGGATTAGAGCCTCACATATATCCAAGCCGATCTCAAAGTTTGATGGATCAGGGATCCCTACAACCACTTAGCTACATTTAGACAAATCTAAATAGCTGAGAGAGCAATCGATCCTAGAACTAAGATCAATCCTTCGGATGGACCTTAGTAGGTAATGTTTTGTTGTGGTTTCAAATGCTGAAAGGTTCATAAAAAGGGACCATGGAAGATCTCAAACTAATACCAGAACTTCGGGAGAAAGCTAGAAGAGTTTCATAAGCTCATAGAGAGGAATAAACAACCCCGGGGTTAAACCCAATTGATGATCTAGACTATGTAGAAATAGAAATTATCCTCGAACCACTAGTTCAAGTCACTCTCGAGCTCCTTCGAGCCAACAAAAGTACCTAACTAACCAGGGACTCAAAAATTCATAGTGGTAATGCGACAAGAAAAGGACCTAAAAGACCATCCAACCAAGGATGTTCTAGTTTCAGTAAGCCAAATAACTTTGGATAAAGAGAAGGAATTAGACGGTACTGATGGACCTATCCTAATAGTAGAGAGAATCCTATACCTTGGGAGAAAGTTGGAAGAGATTCACAAGCTCATAGAGAGAGGAACAAACAACCCTGTAGTAGTTGAACCTAATTGATGACGTGGGCATGTAAAGATAGAAACTATCCTTGAACTGCCAATTCAAATCACTCTCGACGACGAAGAATGAGGTGAGGAAAGTGAAGATGCATTGATCATAATAATGGACCGTAAGGAAGAGTTTCTTGAAATGGCCAAGAAAGTTACGGAAGGGAGGAAGTACAAATTCAAAGAACTAGAAGAACCCCTTCCCAAGAAGTTACAAGCTTACCCTAACTTGAGAGAGAAAATCTCAAGGTTGAATGACACACAGGAGTTGGTGCAGTGGACCCAGCTAGATATAGAAGGGCTAGTGGAACTAATCTCCATGTTCCCACAGAGAACCCATGTTACAATGTCGTTAGAGCCTCTTAGAGAGGAATGTGAGGAGAGTGTCTCAAGCAAGGAACTAGAATGTCGAAGGAGGTGGAACCTAAATTGCCCATAGCAATGCGTGAGCCTCACGAGCTTGAAAAAGAAATGAAAACATTGGAAGAGCTTCGGGAGCTTGTAGAAATCGAAAATATGAGGTTGCTCCATGAGAACATCATAAAAGAAAGACTTGGCCAAGAGAGGCAATATGCCCTCAAAGAATCCCTAATGAGAGGATACACCGAGAGACAACCATCATAATAGGTGTGGGTACCATGTAAATCTAAGCCTAGCTCATTATTGACCACACCATCCTACATGGGTACGGATGAGGAGTCGATGATAGTCAAAAACGTGGTGTGTCTAAGGAGAAACAATAGCTTGGAGAGCAATCCTCTCAGCTCCTGTCACTATAACCATGGCCGAATACTTGGCATGCAAGCCAAAATCTTGGGGTGAAGGCCATCAATGGATGAAAGAGAAGCATAAACCTATTGGAGAAACTGAGGAGACAGACCAAGCTGAAAAAGATATCCCCCAAGATGGACATTCAAGGATGAACTAGTTAGTGCAATTGGGAAGTATTACGAAGGAGATGATATGAACACCAAAATTTAAGGATGAACCAATTAGTGCAATTGGAAAGTATTACGAAGGAGATGATATGAACACCACCATTCCAATCAAATTGGGAGGAGTGACCACCACCACTATGATACTTGATGGGGCCATTCCAATCAAATTGGGAGGAGTGACCACCACTATGATACTTGATGGGGCCATTCCAATCAAATTGGGAGGAGTGACCACCACTATGATACTTGTTTTTGATAGGTGGGCATTGCAACCAAATACATGTGACAAAGAAGAGTGACCACCACTATGATACTTGATAGGTCGATGATTCGGGGTATTGGATGCCTATTCTTCACGGTAATCTTGGTGACATCATGGTAATCTATGCACATCCAGAATGAACCATCCTTCTTCTTGACCAATAATATGGGTTTAAAAAAATGAGATTGGCTAGGTTCAATCCACCCCATGTCCAAGAGTTCCTTAATTTATCTTACCACGTCCTCCTTCTCTACCCTTGAGAGTCTATAAGGTAGCTTGTTATAACTGGTTTAGCATTTGGTTCAAGCACAATCTTATGATTTAGCATCTCTCTCTAGTGCTAGATTCTTTAGCATTTGAAACACGTCATGGAACTCATCCACCAATAGTTTAGTCATGTCTTCATGCATTTCATTCTTGTTCTTAACCATATCATCCTCTTTGGAAAGCTATAAAACATGTACATAGCCCATTCTTCTAAATTTCCTCTTGATTTTGGTAGTATTGAACCAACATTAACTTGGAGCTACATGATCCCCATAAGGCCTCGTTCTTGCTAATTACCTCTCAAAATTTTAATAGGTGCACTTCTAATAGCAGCCTTGTTGTTGGCAGACTTGCCAACTGGTTTGGTCAAAAGTATTATAGAACAAACATGTACTAGATTTAAAAAGTGGAAAAAAATACATAGAATAAAGAAAAGATCAACAAAAGGGTGGCACATATTTTGGTGGATAGTAGTAGCACATATACCTTTGTGAACAAAAGTTCATTGTGCAATCTCAAGTCGCATCAATGAAAGGGTGGCACATGTATTGGTAGATCATGGTAGCACACATACCTTTGTGAACAAAAGTTCATTATGCAATCTCAAGTTGCATCCTATGGCTTTATCTTTATTTCAGATGGTACAAGTGGAAAACATACCAAAGATAGATTATACAATGGCTTGTAAGGGTGTGGATGTTATGCTCTAAAGGGATTACTCATGCCAAGTTGCTCTTGTAGTGTTGGACATGGGCCCGCATGGGCCCGATTGACATAGTATTGGGTTGTGATTGGTTGTCACACTTGGTACATTTTCAATGAACTTAAAACAAGTTTCATAATACCTCCCAATTTGATTGGGAGGTGTTATGAAAGTATAGTAGTGGTAGTCACTCCTCCCAGTTTGATTGGAATGGTGGCGTTCATAATATCTCTTTCATAATACCTCCCAATTTGATTGGAATTGTGGCATTCATATCATCTTCATCACATGTCTTTGGTTGCAATGCTCACTCCTACTCCCCCATCAAGTATCATAGTGGTGGTTACTCTTCTTTGTCACATGTATTTGGTTGCAATGCCCTCCTAGAAGGGAGGTGCTTCTCCAAGATTGATTTGAGGAGTGGAAATCACCAAATCTAACTAAAGGGAGGTGACATATTCAAGATAGCTTTTAGAACAAAAAGGGGTCTATTCCATTGGCTTATACAATGCACCCAGTGCATTCCAAGTCTTGATGAATAAGGTGCTTAAGCCCTTTGTCTATAAGTTGTTCTTGGTATTCTTTGATTACTTCTCATATATAGAAAAGGGGAGAAGGATGAATGTGAGAAAGGTACTTGAGGTTTTGAGGGCCAACCAATTGTATGAAAAGGAGAGAAAGTGTTATTCCATGGCTCATGAAATGGAGTACATTGGGCACATTAGGAGCAAAGAGGCCCCAAGAAGATATAATGTGCGAACAAGTGGCATACACCCACCAATGTGACACAATTTAGGGGTTCCTTGGGATTATCATCATTCTTGAGGAGGTTTATTGAGAGGTATGCACAAATTATAGCCTCTCACATTGATAAGCTCAAGAAAGAAGCCTTATTTTGGGATGCCATAGTAAATAAGAGATTTGAGGAGCCCAAGAGGATGCTCAATTCAACCCCTATTTTGTTGTGGCCCAATTTCACTAAGCCTTTTACTGTGAGGGGGGCCAATGAAGAATATGGAAGAGGTATTGGGGCAGTTTTGTATCAAGACCATGGGGTTGTTGCCTATGAGAGCTGCAAATTGGATGAGAAGAAGATGTGCATGCATGTGTATGATCAAGAGATGATTGCTATTTTGCATGCCATCAAGAAGTGGCATCATTACCTTTATGGTAGTCACTTTTATTTGAGAAGTGATCATCATTTGTTGAAGTGTTTCCTCTCCCAACCAAATCTATCTCCTAAGGAAATAAGGTGGTCAACAGCCTTGCAAAATTATGATTTTGAGATCACATACACAAAGGGAAAGGATAATGTGGGGCCAATACTTTATCAAGAATGTGGGCATGCTATTTATGGGGCTATTTTCAAAGTACGCAAAGATTAGGTCATGGACATTTAAGAGGAGTATCTTTTGGATGAGGAGGTGTCACAAATGGTGCAAAAGTTATAGCATGGTTCTCATGAAGAGTTGCATCACTTCATGCTATAAAAATGGTCTAATTTATAAAGGTAGAGTCTACCTTATTCCTACATCAAACTACAAGGAAAGGGTGATGGAGAAATATATTCTTCACCCATGGCACTTGGGACTATTCAAGACCTTTGACAAGATAAGGAAGAGCTTCTATTGATAAGGGATGTGGAAGGACATACATTCTTTTATCACAAGATGTATTCCTTGTCAACTCACCAACACATAAGACCAGTGGGTTACTTCAACCTTTGCCTATTCCCGAGGGGAAGTGGACTTACATTTTTTGTGGATTTAATTATAGGTCTCCCACACACAAAGAGAGGTTGGCACAGCTTATATGTGGTTGGATAGGTTGACAAAGGTGGCACATTTCATCCCTAGAAAGGGAAAGTACATAGCATGGTTGCAAGGTAATTTATGGATCATATATTCAAGTTGCATGGTGTACCACAACAAATCATGAGTGGCCAAGATGTCAAATTCATGAGTTCATTTTGAAGAACTTTGTTTGATATCATGGGAACCAAGTTGACGCTAAGAACCACTAACCATCCCAAGACTAATGGGTGGTCAATGGAAGCCGGGTCAATAAGGGGGTGGAAACTTATTTGAGATGCCATTTCCATGACACTCAAAACATGTGGTATGAATGGTTGGCTCTAGATGAGTTTGCCTATAATAGTACTCATCATCATGAGAGAGTATTGGCATGTTGGCTTTTGATGCATTGTCTGGTTAAAAGGTGAATGCACCTATGATGGTTGTCAAAAGCAAGAAGGGGTGAATCCAAATACAAAAGAGGAAGTGGAGAGAATGTATGCTCTCTTCTCCAAACATGACTCTCAAGTGAGAATTTAGCATTATACCAATGCCCATAGGAGACCTTTGGAGTTTCAAGAAGGACACTGGGTGTTTTTAAGGATCCCTAAGTCAAGATCTCGGTCTCTCACCACAAAGGGAACACCAATACCAAATTAGCTCATTGCTACTATGGTCTATACAAGGTTTTGAGAAGAGTGGGGGAAGTAGCATCATATTAATTATTGCTTCCACCGACCACTAATATTCATGATGTATTGCATGTGTCTCCCTTAAAGGCTTTCATTGGGCCCAAAGTGCAAGTTCATGATGAGCTACCTCCAAATATCTACTTGAGAAGATATTGGGCATGAGAGAGAGGGTACTTTGTAGCCAAACTATGGTGGAATATCTTGTCAAACGACACGGATTTCCTAACAAATAAACTTCATGATGGCAACCCACCTCAAAGGGTTGTTGGTGGATACATTTGGGGGGAGCAATAGTGCTTGAAAACGACGAGTATCCTTGCTGGAATTTTTTAGGACTCACTGTTTGAACATCCCTCTTCATGATGGTGCTAGATGAGCATGGGTTGAGAGCTTCATATGGGCTATATTATCATGGAGAGCTTATAAGGGGATTTTTTAAGAGCATTACATGCACATTTCATCCATATAAGGTGTTTGCTCTCATGCATTCAATTTGGATAATGAATTATTTTCCTTTTATGAGGGAGTGAGTTGTTGACATGGTTATTTATATGCAAGAGTGATTTGTTGACATGGGTTCTATAGAGATAACCTCACTCGTATGATGTGTGAAAGAGTTCATCCTATAGTTTCAAGGAAGAAACCTTATGGGTGGGGATAGTGGAATCAATACCCATGTTAATAAGCACATGAGCTTAGGATATATGGACTGAAGGCCATGGTGTGGAGGTTTTGAGGGCCAAGGCCACAAGACTGGACATTAATAAAGTGTGAAATGGAGCTAGTATATAAGATAACTATGATCCTAATCATATACCTAATTATTTTTACTAATCAAACATTAATCATCTTCTTGCTTCAAACAAGAAGATGATTAACCATATACCTAATCATTCTTACTAATCAAACATTAATCGTCTTCTTACTTCAAGCAAGTTGCATGGTGGCACTCTTCCCTGATGAGTGCAAGCATGTGTGGTAATCCATGTATTGAGTGAAATATCCATTCTTTCATAGCCAACAATACATATGTCGTAACATAAACTCTACTAGATCCATTCAACCATTACAAACGTTGATATAGAAGTGGCAATTACTTGTCAGAAGTAATGTTAACCAAGTTTTGGTTAACATAGTCCCCTCCCTAATTAAGATTCCATCCTCAAAATCAGTGAGGTACATTAAGGAGGAGTAAAATGTTAAAGTTGGAAAAGTTGTGGAACAAGTATAATGTAACTTTGAACATGATTGTGTGGTTTGGTGAGAAAGTCTATAAGGATGCCTCAAACATGTTGTTAAAAGCTGATGTTACCATTGTACTCATGTTAGTAGCAATCAATTATTTACTTCAACATTCGCTCTTGGTTTAATGTTGAATGTTGTGGTCCTCTATGTCTTAAGGATTTCTAAGGGTTATTGTTGCAAGTCTTCCACCAAAGGCAGTGTTGTTGTTGACAAGGTGGATTTATGAAGATAATCCATTGAGATGGTCTTTGTTTGGGTATATATTATAAAGGTTCGGTTGTTAAACATTAGCAAGGTATGGGTTATCAAAGAGAATGAGGTTTAGCGGGGGTGACCTTTAGGAGTTACCGATATAACAGGATAACATGAAGCGTGTGTGAATCCATGGGGTTCTAGGTAATACCATGGGCTGCCACCATGGTATTGCCTAGAACCCCATGATAATAGCATGGTCCCGCCATCCAAAAATGCACCTGGGTGGTTGTCGATGATGAGGCTATGGTGCTTACATGTGAGTGCATATTAATGGAGTGCCTACATGTGAGTGCATCCAAAAATGCACCTGGGTGGTTGTCGATGATGAGGCTATGGTGCCTACATGTGAGTGCATATTAATGGAGTGCCTACATGTGAGTGTATATTCATATTAATGGACAATATATCTAAAAAGTGATGAGCACTTCATGTAAGATGCATGTGTTATGCATGAGATGTGTGGGCTGATCAGTGCCCATTGTGCATACTCCTTCTCTTTTCAACATGTAAGATGCATGTGTTGTGCAAGAGATGTGTGGGGGGTGGTGCCCAATGTGTATACTCCTTCTCTTTTTAACATTTCTTCCATATCATGGCTCCAACACTTTTGTTTTCTTTGACTCTCTCCTTTTTATGATTTCCTTGACATTTTCCTTACCACTTGCTCTTGGTATGAGGACTTCTCCAACTCATTGGCTCCCACACAATTACTTTATCCTTCTTACATGCTTTTGTTAATCTCCCAACTCTCTTGCTTTCTTTGACTCTCTTTATCTCTTTCTTCCGTAATCCCTTTCCTTGGGATCAAGGTCACGATGATGCTACACCCTACTTTAATTGATGAGGGTTTTGTACTTATTTCTTGCCCATGTGGCAAGGCTTGAGAGTTTGGCAAGATTTGGCAAGCATTGGTGAGGCATGTCTTTGGTTGTGGTTTATAATGTTAAATATGATGGTGAGACTAGGGAGCAGCCTTGTGGAAGCTCCTTAACTAGTGGATGTGGAGGAAATATCCTCCCCCTTCTCGGTGGTGGGCATTCATATTTAGGATCTTCATATATCTTCTCTTTACCCTTGGCCAAGATCTTATCCTTAATGGATCTCATGGGTTCAAGTAACTCGTGATTGTGGAGGGAATATCCTCCCCCTATTGGTTTCTCGATGGGCATTCATATTTGCGATCTTCATTTATCTTCTCTTTACCCTTGGCGGAGGTCATTCATATTTGGGATCTTCATATATCTTCTCTTTACCCTTCTGAGATCTGTGTGGAGGCTTTTTCTTCCTTGGGGGCTTTTGGCTACCATTGCCACTTGGTAGTGGCTTGTGGATTCTTAGCAAAAGACATTTGGGGTTTGGTTGAGGGAAGACTTGGGTAACCACATGTGGGTGTTGCCCATAATAACCGCCATCCTTTTGTTACATGTTTGGCTCAAGGTTACCTTTTCTTATAGGTAACTCTGTCTCTATATGGTAACGGGAGCACGTGCAACCAAGAAAGTGGAAATGTTTAACACATCGAGAATCATGGTTTTAAAGGTATATCTTTTTTTAGGCTTAAGACATTGCTTTCTCTACAACCTTATGAATTGAATTAAAAATATGAAATGAATTTTGATGTTTTTGGATTTTCTTCTCTAAAAATGGTTGTCTCTTGATTTCATCATGGATGTTTATTTTTTATAAAGATATATGTATGGGGTGTAAATTCTTTGAGCATGTCAGTGAGCACTTGCTCGAGTGGCTCAGTGACCCACCCTAACCACGAGGTCATGGGTTCGAGCCCTAACACCATAGGGTTGTATGAGTGAATGGTGTAGCGTCTATTTTGGCTACATCCCCTTGAAAGGGGGCTTTTGAAAAAAAAAATTGAGCATTGGCTGAATTTCATGTGTTACCACCATGAACCCAGCTTTGTTGATGTATCAAATCATAGCGATATTACCCAACTTCCTAACTTTTTTGCACTTGTGCATGTACTTATGGCTACTTGGATACATCATTGTGTTGTTAGTAACGTTTCTTCTCAAAAAGATATATCTTGGTTGCATGGTTGCTTCTTTTTTTGGATATAGAAATGTGGAGCATGCAAGGTTTGATTAGTATGAGCTATGTTATGGCTCTACAAACACTAATCTACATGGAGGGCACCATTGGCATCAAACAAAAAATTCATAGGCAACAGCCAAACCACCCTAATGTGTAGTACCTCTAGTGGCAATGAAAACCTAATTCTTCACATGCTACAAATGGCAAGAATCTAATGGGTTAGAAGTGTGTACTACATTGCGGTTTCCTTTAGGCTTGACTAGCTTCACAATAAAGAGCAAGGTCATACTCTACATCGACACATATTTGGCATGATCCTTCCTTCTTTTTGGGCTTCATCGACTTTATCTTATTTTTTTGCTCCTTCCTCCCTCCATTTTTGTACTCATTGCCATCTCATCTGACCACATCCATGGGACCAGCTGTGTATTAGAGGTGGGATGTTAACCTCTTTTCGTACACCATAGCTTAGCACTATCTATCCTCTCCACATGATGGTGTGCATGCACATGTATTTGCATATTACTATGGTGCACATATCCTATATTTTTCCATAAGATACTTGGGTAGCATTGAGCTCATTTGTGGACTCACCTATGCTCGCCATGTGGAACTTGGTATATGGGATGGCCCTACATTTTACTATATATAGAGAGAATGGATTAGGGAGAGCTCACTTCCCCTCTAGCCGAAGTTGTGGAGTCTATCTTGTGTTCTTTCCCTTTCGATTTTGTGCTCTCCCCTCTCTCATCTTAGAGGTTGAGGTATCTACTTTTAGGGATTGCTTAGGGAGTGAGGAATTCTTCTTGCTCATGAGAGAACTAGGGTGTGTTATTTTAGGCATGGCTTGCTCACTCTTGAGCACCCCCCATGTGTGAGAGGCTTGCGGTTGAGAGTTGTATGTGGGTTTTCCATTTTCTCATTGTGTGGGTCATTTTCTTAAGCTTAGGCTGGTGAGTGAGAGGTGAGTATGGAGAAAGAGTGTGTGGTGAGAGTGGTAGTGTAGTGTGAGTATCGAGTTGCTTTCCATTTCCTTAGTTAAGTTCATTCCTCTTGTTACCCTCTTACCTTAGATTCGGTTACTCATCATTATATTCATCTAAATTACAACGGAGATTAGCATATTTAGTATTCTTTATTCTTTGCTTGAGGGCTTGGGTGAGAGACAAGCTCTTGAGGAGTGCCTCCCATGGCTATTCCATCGACCCACGGATGCCCAGATTAGAGATCACCTTAGTGGCTTAACACCCATGTGTAAAAATAGGCAAATATAACCCCAATGCACTTAGGGTTTGCCCTTGTGATTTGTTTATTATCATTCCAAATGCCAAATTGCACAAGAAATTATATCCATCTCATGGTAAATGGTAATTTCACCTCAATGCATATACGAAGGTAATCCGGGGATAAAAACCCTTTCCCCAACTCAGTGGTTTAACACCCATGTGTAAAAATAGGTGTGACCAAGTATAATCCCAATTACCTTAGGGTTTGCCCTTGTGATTGGTTTATTATCATTCCAAATGCCAAATCGCATAAGAAATTGTCTCCATCTCATGGTTGATGGTAATTGCATCTCAGTGCATATGAAGTGAATCCGTGGGATAAAAACCCTTGTTGGTGATGATTTTAGCCTCCATCACTTTTGAGTGGAATGCCTTACATATCAATCATGTACCATTACAAAGGCCTCGTCTTGGATCCAAGTTACACAACATAATAGGGGCTTCTACTTACAATATAGTATCATAAGCAATGCATTGATAATGGTTTAATGTTGACTCCCTTGCACGGGATAAGTTCAATTGTTCAACCATATCAAAGCAATCCATTTCCAGCTATAAGCTTAGAATACATTATGTCAAGTTGAGTATCCCAAGGAAATTGTCTAGTGATTGTCCTTGCTTACAAAAAACCTCTTCTAGATGCATAAGATCATGCGTTTCAGCCAATTGTTGAATCCCATTAATTTGACCCATGCATGATGACAAAGTGTACATAAAATCTTCTACCATTGCCTCTCAAAACCTCTCCCACAAAATTTGTGGAGAAGATGGCTCACAAAACATCAATATCCTTTACAAAATTCTCAACTATGAAAACAAGTTTGTGATGAAGATGCTTCCTCCATACATGCAACCCATTTACCATCATCTTCCAATATCCCTCTAGCAATGCAAGCTTCGCTGTGTAGAGTAGTTGTAGCCTCACAACAAGCATGTCAACACACCAAGGACTACAACCCATCTAAAGTTGTAACAACACATGCTGGTGGGCATGCCATTTCTATTTGCTTTCTGTAGGTTTTGGTTGGCCAACTTTTTTCATGTGCTCTAGCCATTTTAAATTTGCTCAGCATATAGCCAGCACTCTAATGTTGTACTCCTCAGCTGTCAACTTGATGCAATCTTTGGCTAAATCTAGAGGTGCCTTTTCGAATAAGGATACCCATGCAATAAAGTTCATTATCATGGGGTGCATTTGAGCTCGATATAAATTTGTAAAATGTTGCAAGGTCAAGGTCCCTTGAAAGAACATCATTTGGTGACATGAACTTCTAGTGCTTCGAGTACGTGCTTTGCATAGCCTGGTAAATTTTAACCAAGAGAGGGGCTTGTCGAGCATCGTCTCTTCGCAGACAAAGGCGAGGCCTAAGCTGTACCTGATCAACTTCCTACGATTACATGGGCTCTCACTATCACATAGTCAGGGAACATCAAAGCTGCATCCTTTAAAGTAACATCCCTCTCCTCATGGTGCGGTAGGAGTGCAAGGTGTTGAAGGCTTTGTGGCCTACTTTTGTGCATCTTTCTGCAACACCTCCTCCAAGGCCGTTACCTCGTCATCCTTGACCTTCAGCACTGCACCAGCATATATTTGGTATTATTCTCTAAGGTTTTTTTTTGCATCTTGTCAGCTTTAACCTACATTTCATCAGCCTTGAAGTGTGCTTCTGCCATATCTACACTACATCTATTGATAATTTGATTTTTTTATTGGACCATCTTGTTGGATCTGGACAGGTGGCCTTCTAGGAGGGCTATATTTTTGTGACCTCAAAATACACCTTCTCTTTTATTTCTACTTCTACCCTTAGCTATTGCATTTTGTCTTCGAGCACGTCCATTCCACACAGAGGGGCTTAGCCTCTTACGTGTGCCTTTACTATGTGCTTTGTGCATCTCTCAATGCAGTCTCATTCATCCGCCCCTTTTGTTGCATGTGCATTTAAAAGCTAAGCAGTAAACTATTACCTCCGCACACTCCTCCTCTAGCCTTGGCTTAGCACTACTGCATAATTTACAACATCACCCGCATCCAACAATTGTGCTATCTGCTTGCCATTTTCAAAGAGCTTAGAGAATAGCTTAACTACTTGCATTTGCATGAAAATTGTTGAGGGGACAGATCAACATGGTGGGGGTGGTTCTGTTGAAGGTTGCGGGCCTGGCTATGGTTTCAATGTGTCTCGTTGCTTCTCTTCAATCTCAACCATAGCCTCCTTGTCCATTTTTGCTTTTCCTTTGCCTTCTTCTCTTTTTGGGCTTCTTTATCTACTTTAGTGTGCATCTTTAGCTCCGAACTAAACTTAATTGTGGCATTCCTATGCTCATCCAATGACAAATTTTTGCTTTTTGGGAGGTGGTTGCTTCTCCGTGTCTCTTATCCTTGGGTGGTGGTGTCTTTTGTTGAAAACTATCTTCTTCTGTTAGCGGAGGTGAGGGCATATCTAGGGAGTTGATGGCCTGAAAAATGACTCTTGTAAGTAGGGGAGCTATTCCAAGGTAGGGTTCCTTTAGGTTCTTCAGTGCACACACCCTCTTAATCTTAACATAAATAAGCTCATCCTAGTTTTTTTTTAACCTTGATAGGATTCGAGTATAAGTGGGCTCTGTTGAAGCACGTGAGTAGCCCTACATCCACCTAGGTTGTGCAATGTGGCTTATAAAAGGATAGGTAAGTGTAGTACAACCTGCATGGCATAATAAGATGGGATAAAATCACATCCTCCTAATGTGGTTTGTGCTTATTAGTCTGAAATAGGCTGCCTTTTCTACAAGTTTTATTAGTAAACCTACCTTTTCTGTAGATTTATTACACTTAAAATCCACTCCCTGGTGTGACCAAGGGTAAGTTAAATGTCTGACCAACTCTTGTGTGAGTTTGACAATTATTCTTTCATTTCTTGGTGGCCCTAGTGGCTGTATGATGAATGTTTTTGTGCAGTTATCAAATGAATGTATGACCTGGCAACACCTAGCCAAGTTTGTTTCCCATGGAGGCAATTCAAACAAGGGCAAAACCCTAATCTTTTGCAATAGCTATTTTGTTGGCTTATTCTCCAATGTCATCTTTTGGCATTTAAGGGTAGGGACTACCATAGAGCAATGCGTGAATGCTAGTAGATCCCAACATTACAATTTGAGATTCACACCACCCATGCCTTTAAGGCTGCTACATCTAAATAACTCTCCCTAGCTTCAAAGAGCTCCACGGGATACGTATAGCTCTAGCGGGGGGGCCTTGGCCTCGCCTTGGCTCTCTCCCACCAACTTTTTGGCCTTCCCTTTTGTAGGGGTATGTACCAGTATAGCAGTCATTGTGAGTAATGCACTTAGATATGCTAATCTACACTGATTTATCAAGCTCTGCTTGCATTCACTAGTCATATTGCAAGGCATCACACTTCTCAAGCATATGTGCGTCCACTAAAATTACTGTGAGCATCAATTGGCATGCATCCCTCTTGGGACAAGTATAATCTGTAAAAATGTGACCAAACTTGCTCAATTAATGTTCTGTTTCTTGAATCATTGGATGATTGTGCACTCGGATCATTCAACGATTCCACTATGTTAACAATCCCACTCGTCCATGCAGGTGATCCTAGAATATAACTGATCCAATTGTGCAATCAATCCTAGAATCGAACCGATTCAATGCTCGGCTTTCCTGTACACGGTTGATCCTTGAGGTAGTGATTCTATTGTGTGAGGTTGTTCATTTTTATGGCCACGAAAATAAGGCCTTTTTTATTTGACCTGCTTGAGATTGTATACAAAATGTATATTCCTTGCCCCAACAATAGGTCAAGGCATCTCAAGGCTGCATATACAAAACATGTGAACATTTCTGCCCTTCCCCAAGAAGATCATGTTTGCACCGTGAACAAAAGAAAACCTCAACAAATATATGAATCAAGGATACATTGGGTGCCTACCTTGGATAAACGAGCAGCGAGGGGGATGAGTGGGGACGATGAGGAGTGGCTGGTTTTCTTCACCGGTGTTTGTCAATCGAGTCATGCATTTACAAGAGCTCTATATTGTAATAGGGTTGGATTGGTGTAGTGTTTCATTTTATACCCACTTGATGATGTGGCATAAGGTTGGATCGATGATCTAGAGTAGGATTGGGCGATCACACTTGAACAACCGATTAGAGAAGCAAGTGATTCAAGAATTTGAGCGATTCAAGAAGTTGGATTGTGGAAATTTGAGGGGTAGGATCGTCGATCTGTGAAGATGATGATTCCATACTGCAAGCGATCCTTGAAGCTAGCAATCCTAAAGTTGGATCGATGATTCATGAAGTAGGATCGTTTTGAGAGTTGAATCATTTTCAATCCAAGAAGTTATTTTTTTGAAATTTTAAAGTGTCCGTGCTACTTGGGTCTCAACAACAATTTGTGCCTAATGCCGCACCATATAGTGTTAGTGCCCTAGTCATGCTCCATGCAGTTTTTTCATACTATGTAAGATGCTCGATGAGGGTTCATGGGCTTTTGATTTGTCGAGGTTTTAGAGCCTAAGTGTTCAATGCATGATGAATTTTTCAAGTGCTCGAGAGATCAATGGATATTCTGAGAATTGGAGCTATTATCAAGGCCTCCTTAAGTTTATGGAATGACTATTCACACTCCTCATTCCACACAACACATACCAACTGGGCATATATATAGTGGTCTAGCAATTTTTTCATACATGAATATGAAGTGTCTATAATATACCCTATGTGACCCATGCTTCTGGTGTTTTAGGTCTTTCAAGTTCTACAATCACTCGGATATTTCTTGCTTCATCTATGGAGATTTCATTTTTAGACACCACGTGTCCTATGACTACACCCTATCTAACCATGAACTTGCACTTTTCAAGGTTTAGACACAGTCTGTAAAGTCAGCATCTTTCCAACACTAGCCGCCGCCGCAAATGATGTATATGCTCTCGTCTCAACTTTGAGTTCACACAATGATCATCCATGAAGATCTCTAAGAACTTTCATTAGTAAATCCTTGTACGCTATGCACATAAGACTCTAAAACATAGCTGGCATGTTGATTAAACCAAATAGCATTACTTTATATGTGAATGTTTCCCATTATGTAGCAAATGTTGTCTTATGCTGGTCCTTTGTGTCAGTGGATACCTGGTTGTACCCAAAAAATCTGCAAGTTCTTTTCTTACCACTATTTCAAGCACATGTTCAGTGTATGGCCGTGGTTAATGATCTCTTACTGTGGTTGTATTTACTTTTTTTGAATTAACACACACACTGATCTTACCGTTCGTCTTAACTTAGTAGATTTACCCGCCACCCACGAAGCATCTTAGTTCTCCGAGGAACAAGTAGAAACACTTTTCCCCCTCTTTAAAAGAACGAGCTATCATCTTGTGATTAGCATACTTAATCGCTTGATCCGTAGCCCGATAGATATAATCTTGAGTTGTAGCTAAATTTAACTACATCTAAGACAAAAATTCAGCTGCACTGGGTGTCTTCTGAGGTAATCTAATTGTACCTAGCATCAATGGAGTATACACATAATTTAATTCAAAACGGAGAAAAGTTTATAGAGGAATGCTTGCACGAACTATACGCAAACTCCAGTAAAGGTAAATACTTTTCCCAATCGTTCTGTCATTCTCTAACATAAGCTCTCAACATATCCTCCAAGATTTGGTTGTGACCATCAATCTATGGATGATCATTGCTACTCATGTAGAGTTATGTGCCAAGTTTACAAAAAACATGCTGCCAAAAATTACTTGTAAATTGTGGCTCTCTATCCGACACAATGGATTCTGGCAAGCCAAACACATTGGCAATAAGTAGGAAAAAAAATGTACTATCTTAGATAATCTGATGTAACAATTTGGATGACTTCACATGCTCGAATTTAGTAACCTGATGCTGTAAACAATGTGTCACATGATTAACATGTTTCTTTAACTGTGGCCACTAGTAGAAACGTCTAATGAGCTCAATAGGTTTCTTTATTCTCGGGTGTCCAACACATGGACTATTCTCATGACATTCTTACATCACTAATAACTTCAAATTATTTGAGTCCAGAATGCTTACCTTGCCGTTCCTCTTGAGAATTCCATTCTCAATGGTAAATCTATATTTACCAGATAATAAATCAGACAAAGCTGATTCCTCATCTACTTGGCTAGCCTTATTCCATAATGATTGAACATACGGATTCGTCTTTTGAGCTTCACGTGTTCCATGAATGATCTCATTCTCGACTATACTGAAACTCATGTGATACATTATATGAGACAATACATCAAGGACAATATTCTCTTTTCCTCATCTATACAAGATTTCCATACATCAAGGACAATATTCTCTTTTCCTCATCTATACAAGATTTCCATGTGAAACTCTTGCATCAATTCGACCCATCTTGCCCAACGGCCTCTTAAATCCGGTTGGTTACAAAAATACTTTAGTGTATCATGATCCATATATACCTTAAAATCAGCTCCAGACAAGGAATGCCTCCATACCTTGAGTGCATGTATAACTTCATATGATTCAACCTCAAGTGTGGGCAACTTACGTTGTGAATTACTGAGCTTCTGACTTTTAAAAGCCATTGGTCGGCCTTCTTGGCTTAACACAGCTCCTATGGCAATGCTACTAGCATCTGCCTCAATGACAGAAGGTAATGATGGATCCATGATCTTCAACACATGTGCAATTATAACCGTCTGCTTTAATTTATCAAAACTTGTTGAATGTTAGTCCAGACATAAACAATGGTAACTTGCAATAAGTCAGTCAATGGTGCTACTATTTCAGAATAGAAAATAATAAACTTTCTATAAAAATCAGATAGTCCTAAGAAAAATATGAGCCTACACAATAATGTCCTATGGAACAGGTCAAGCCAAGATTATTGCTACTTTCTTCGGATCCATCTTTAAGCCTAGCGCCGATATAATATGTCCCAAATACTCAAATTCCTCTTGACATAGGAAAGTCTTTTGTTGATTGACATATAACACATTTTCCTTGTGCATGCCAAATACTGTAAACAAGTGTGGTTCATGCTCCAGTAAAGATTTACTATAAACCAAAATGTTATCAATAAAATCCACCACAAATTTACCCATGAATGGCCTAAGGACATCATCCATTAACATCATAAATGTGGTTGGTGCATTAGTAAGCCCAAATGACATAATGATCAAAACGAGTACAAAAAGCAGTCTTAGAGACATCTTCATCTTTATTATATGAATATGATGATATCCACTTTTTAAATCTATCTTATTGAAGACCTTAGCTCCACCTAGAGCGTCTATCAAATCATTGATCCTTGGCATTGGATATGGATGTTCTATAGTAATTGATACACATTCGATAAGAACCATCTTTCTTCTTAACTAGCAAAACTGGAGAGGCGAACGGTGAGAAATTGGGGCGAATGAGTCCTTTCATGAGGCACTCCTCAATCACCTTCCTCAATCACCTTCGACATCTTGTTCTCCTCAACCAAACTCATTCGGTGTACGAAGGTCTATTGACCGCACTTGGACAGGGCACAAGATGTATTTGATGCTCCAAATTTCTGTGTGGAGGCAAAGAAGAGGACATGTCAGATTTGAAAACATCAAAAAATTATATTAGACTTTTCTCTTGCAGAGATTTTGTGGCATTACAAGTTGGAGTTCCACTTTCATGTGTGTCTATAACACTTGGACTTTTTTGAACCCAACCTAAAAAGAAAGGCTTACAAGATATTTTAAGCATTTGTGTAGCAATGATTATTGCATTCTTGGGTATATCTGGCTCACCTTTAATGTGATACATCCTCCCCTCATGCATAAATTGATAGACAAAGTCGATGAGAGGCTTCTTCTGTGCATGCCATTCTTTCTCTAGCACAACATCAAAACGTCCCACTTGAGTAATATCAAAGTTGAGCTCCTAAAAGTAGGACTGAATGGTGAGACCAAGGCTTATAACTTATTGATCCCAAACCTCTATTCCTTTGCCATGTGCTAGCTTAACTGTGTGTAGTACTGATATGGCGATGGTTGCATTTTCAACTTTAATTTCTTGACAAGTTGAGAACTAACCACATTATGGCCAGAGCTTGTATCGAAGAGTACCTTCACTGGTTTCCCTTCAACTGAACCCTTCATGATAATAAGTTCTAAAACCAAGAACTGGTAATTTTTGTGACTAGCCTCTCAAGATAAGACTGTATCTGCCATGGGTATCTGTTTCTCAATTGACACTGAGAGTATCGTAGTAGAATGCTCGGGTGTCTAGTCTAGAGTATCATCAAATAAATCTTCGTCGAGATCATCCTCGTGATGTGAATCTATAGGTTCAGTGGTCATATTTGCAGAGCTATCATCCTCGTGATGTGAATCTATAGGTTCAGTGGTCATATTTGCAGAGCTATGCACTGCTTCTTTAATGGACAATCACACCTTTGATGCTTGCTCATATAAGCATAGCATAAGCCTTCATTCTTTGCTTTCTCAAACTGCTCTAGAGTGAGATAAGATCAGGGGTCATTCTTCATTGACACCTTTCTCTTAACTCCTATAAGAGTTTTTGTAGAAGAATGTACACTAGAGATAGATGTCTTTCCCTTGCCCACTAGTGTACCTGGAAGCTTCATGAGTAGGTCGCATAAAATGAGACTTGGAACCTTGACCCAATGTCTGACTTTGATCCTTTCGACCATCTTCATAAACTTAAGCCTTTTCTATTGCTCTAGATAAGGTTTGACACCTCTCAGCGGACTAATGGTCGAAGTTTATCATTTAACCCCAAGGAGAATTTATGAACCTCTAAGAAGTTTGATAAAATTTAGGGTATTTTCATAAGCACCTCTCGATACTTGTCTGCATACTCCTGAACTGTAAGATTCTTTTATGAGATAAAAAACCAAGTATCAAGCGCTCTACTTTGCTCATCTCGTGTGGCACAAAATTCTCAATAAACATATCCTTAAATTCTCCCAAGTGTTTGGGATTACCTTATACTTTTGAATTTTCCTCCACCAACAATGAGCACATCCTGTAATTTATATGCAGCATGTTGAATTTAATGTGCTCATCTATGATATCACATAAATTAAAGCATTGTTTCCACTTAGAAAGCCACTGATCTATTGCATCAGCCATGCGAGAAGTTAGAGTGCCTGTGTACCTTGGTGGTTTCAAATCCTTTAAGGAAAGTTTTGGCCTTAATCCCTTTTTCTTAGTACCCTGATAATTACCCAAGGGATGGGTATTCAAAGTCGGCGACGACAGGCGAAGGTACTATAAGTGTTATCATAGTGCCGATATCATTCATAAATAAATTCATTTTCTCCTGCAAATCATGCATTTGTTGAAGAAGAGGGACAGATTCAGGTGATTGTGGGGCAGAGTGGTCAAAATCCGTTTCTAACCATGCATATGCAAGAAGCACCAAACGATGGCAAACAAAAGAGTAGGGATAAGTGAGCCCCCTAGTTGTATGAATGTTGAAGCCGATGAAGTTTGAAGCCATGTAGAGCTTCTGCGTCATAGATCGGGCCAAGTGTTGCGAGAGTAATAGACCAATGGAAGGAAAAATTATTGCCAAGATACACCGCATATGTACCTCCTCCAAGAAACCTTTGAGTGAAGACCTTAGGCTTTTTTTTTGGTAATAAGCTGTGTAAAGAAAATGTGGGCTTTTTTTTCTCTTCTCTGCGTGTGTTGTTGGATGGGAAAAGGTGACCTGTGTACACTCCAAGGTCACAAGAGAGAGGTAAAGACTTGGCTAGCACCTTGTTAGGTGCTTGTGGCTTAGCCACAAGACATGTAGGCAAGACGGCTATGGTGTGGGCGATGTGCGCTACAACAAGGTCATGAGAAGAGAAGCGAAGGCTTGGCTATTGTGTGGCTTGTGTTGTGTGAGGTAACACAAAGACCTCACTAACGTGTGGTCGATGGCCACCACAACAATGGCAAATCGATGGGCCGCAACGAATGTCGATGGTAGTAGCAACAATAGAACAACATATCGACAGGGTGACAGTAACTGAACGACGACGATGATGAAATTTCTGGCAGTTGATCTCCATGCCTTCTCCTTGCTCAAAGAAAACTCATACCTACTGCAAGTCTTCCCCCATAGTAGCCAAGAACCAAAGGCTAGGCTTTGATACCAAATGTCAGGCCTCCATGATGCAAGGCAATCTAGGTCTCTGTTTCAAGCCTCATGCAAAAAACATGAGAGAGAAGAAGATGCACTCAAGAATAACAAAAGCAAACCTAGCTTGGCATACCATGTTTAACCACCCAACCATTATATATACCACTGACCACCCTTGGTCTCTTCTCCATAAGCAAGATCACATTGGTGGGCATCTAGTGTGTACCTTATCGACCACACACCATACTCATGTATCCCATGTGTCCCCACCGGTAACCCCATGCTACACATCACTGGGTCTTTTGGCCTACAACTGTCACCCACGAATGTTACTTGTTCACACTTATTATTATAAGCGATGATGTGTGATAGTATGCCACCATTGGTTTTTCCACACAACGTCCGCGTGTCCCACGCATTATTGGCGTGTAGATCTCACGTAACAGTGTGTACACGTCCCACGTATACGGGTGGTAATATTTTTCAACCACGGAGTTTTAAAAAACTATCAACTCTATTCTAATTCAAAAATTTACTTTGATTGTACATTTGAACATGCTTCATATTGAGAGAGAGAGAGAGAGAGAGAGAGAGAGAGAGAGAGAGAGAGAGAGAGAGAGAGAGAGAGAGAGAGAGAGAGAGAGAGAGAGAGAGAGAGAAAGAGCTTAATTGAAGGTGACTGTTTTAACCTATTGCGAAGTTCTACATATGGCGATCCTTTGCTACAAGCATACGAGTGTACTCAATGGTCATATACAAGATTCGATTACTTCATTAACCTTTGTAGAGTTGTAAAGTGGCCATGATTTTAAAGCTTTACTAGGCTTCTTTTTAGAGTAAGTGTTCTTGTTGGAAATCAATTCTCCTCTACCCTCATCACTACTATCATTGTGCGGATCTCATATTGCTCTATGGTTTTGTAAGGGCCCCTATATGAGGATTAGCCACCACTGTGTTGTGAGCACCTAGACACCCATTAGTCCCCAGACATTGGATGTTGGCCATGTGTGGCAAGATGTTTAGGAGATATCTTATGTAGACTTAGGACCATGCCAAGTTTCATTGAGATCAACAGTTTTAGATCTATCTTCATTGCGTTATGTACCCTTATATGTGCATGTTATCCTCTGTCCATAGTCTACCCAGATCACCATCAAAGCTTCTTGTCTCGAAATGGAACGCATGGGTGGGCTAATGCCATCATTTTAAAACTTTAGTTTGTAACAACAATAATTCAACATTATCCAACATTATTCTTTATATCTCTTGCTTTAAGTTCTTTGCCTTCTTGTTATTAAGTTTTGGTTAGTGTGTTTTCCTACAGTTTTTTCCCACACCAACTTTGGTAAAAGCCAAAGTAATTGTTGCATTTTTTTGTGTTAATTTTATTGAGAGCTAAATCAAACACTATTTTTTTTTCCTTATGCCAATTCTATTGAGATTGAAAGTAAATGTTATGCTTTTTTTTCCTGCTCTAAGTGAAGGTAGCCATGTGGAATTAATTTTTATTGATTTATTGAATGTAAAAATTGTGAATATTAGCTTTTGCCATGCCGAAAAAATGGTTCCTCCACTGGTGCCCTCACGAATGTGCACCCCATGTGGAGACAAAGGAGTAATTGTTGCATTGCTCTTATGTAGTAGTAATTGTTGTTCACTTGCTAATGGGTCAAATTGTTGTTCACTTGGTAATGGGTCAAATTGCGAAGATAATGGCATGCTCACTTTTTCACGATGTCCTACTTTTGTGTGATGGCTAGAGGGATCCCCTTTGCATTGTGAACACTAGAACTTCTTAACACTAGAGTAGGCAGCATGTTTCAATTTCATGATCTCAGATATTAAAGATCAACTTCATCATGCATAGCATGGACTAGGTGCTACGACATCCCTACTCACGTCATCAGCACCCCAGAGTAGGTGCAGGCTTACATATAATTTTTTTTGTCCTAACCAAGAGGACACAATTTTTATACAGAGACCAATGAGCTAAGTTTCTATCACTTCTCCGGAGGTAAAGGGGAGACTTAGCCAGATGAAGGCTACCACTTACAACTACACTTACAACTAGACTAGCAAAAACAAATCACTTCCCTATTAAAGCAATGATTAAGCAAGACTAGAAGTAATGATAAATAACAACTACGAGCTAAAATGATCTAAACAAAAAATGGGCTTTTAAGCTCCCCATTTTTGTGAAACTTATTACTTATAATCTCAAACATTCCAAAAGCAAAAATCTCAAAGATATATCTACTTCGATTTAAAAAATAATGAACTTTGCTTAAAACCTTTTTAAAGCAATAATCCTTTTGCACAAGCAAATTGATGAGTTGGTAAACTTGAGTAATAAAAGCAAACTTGTTTGAACAAATTACGAGAGAATGTGAATAACTGAGAAGAGACAACACCATATTTAGTTATTTTAGAAATGTTAGAAGTGAAGTGAGGCATTCTTATGATATTTAAGTTGGATACTTGGGTTGTAAACGTTTATCATATATATCATTATCTAAACAAACATAAGATTGAGAAGTCTTAAGGTCCAAAAAAGAACAATGGTCATTATTGCAGTGCAGTTAAGTTCACAAAACTCTTTGGGATAAATTCCTCCACCTAGAGAGGTAGGACATAAAGTCTTGAAAATTAGGGATATTGGGAAGAAAAAGGTCATTAACAAAACGTCTCACTTGACAAAGATTGTGCAGAAAGACATGACACGTATTAACAAAAACTAGGCGTTCCATATATTAGTATAAAGAGTAGTGAAATCAAAAGTTTGAAGGCACAAAGGAGAAGACTTCTAAGTGAGACTACGAGAAGAATTTAAGAATTTAACAATGGGCATCACTCCCACTGAATCTTTTAAGATCCAACTACAATCTATAGGTACATCCTTCTTTCTAAGCAAATTTCTCTAAAGCTCATGGGCACTTGGTAAAATGTCTTTAAAGCAATTAGTCAACCATTTTGAGACCGAAGTTAAAGAGGTATTACTAGAGGCAGCTATAAATCTAGGCTTCTTGGGATGTTTTTGAAACTTCCAAATAGCATAAAGAAAAGGTAACTTTTTGCTCACCTTGAAACCAAAAGATTTGCAAAAATCTTGGTGTTCTGCAATAACCTCTTGGGGTGAGAGAGCTACTTTCATACGTTTGAGTAGAAGAGTTAGCTTCTTTCAAAAGACATTCTGAATAGAACTTTTTGCATGTAAACACAAAATTATTAGAACATTTGTCTACATAGGAAATTACGAAATCTCGATGAAACTTACGAAAATAAATTAAGTCACTTGAAGATAAAGAGTTGCCATTAGAGCAAATAGTACTTGAATGGGATTCCATAAGTTTTAAAGAGGCCTTTTTTAGAACCGTAGCTTGCCCCAATGAGAAAGAATGCCTTGAACTCCAAGAGACTCTTCTAACTTATTGACAAAATTAGAGATACCCTTAGTAGTACCTTTCAAAAGATAAGAGTCAACTGAAGAGGAAACTCTAAATTTAGTGCCTTTCATAAACAACTCTTTAAGGGACATAGAAGGAAGAATAGAACAATCAGCTGTAACTATATGCCCTAAAGAGTCATCCACAAAAGACGAGAAAACGGCCTTGTTACAACAACATTGACTATTAAGAATGGTTGATTTAGTAGGCTCCTTCAAGTTCCTGCTAATATATGAATAATTAAAGGCTTTTTGTTCTAAGGTTTTTACATACTTGAAGGTCACTATAGTAAGTTGGTCCACAATGGTTGATGACTACATGCTATAACTATGCCATAACTCTAGTACTCCAAAGTGGTTGTCACACATAGCTTGTCATACACTAGCGGCATATCAACCATAATCTCACCAATCATTGCAATGGCACAAGTGTAGAAGCTATCACCTAGTCGATAGCACTAATTGAGCTAGATATCTCAACACTCCCCCTCAAGCTGCTGAACTCTACACTCCAAGTAAGCTCCTAAACCTATGGAGTTTCTCTATGCCAAGTGCCTTCATGAATATATAAATTTACATCACCTACCTAGAACCTTCTTCCTCACAAAGTGATAATGCACCTGTAAAATGGAGCTCAAACCTATCTTATCTAGATAGGGAGAAGTGAATACAGTAATCATCAAAGTCTTTTTCATAGGAAAAGAACACGGGGCAGAGAATTTGGACTTAAGATACTTAGCTAACAAAAGCTTTAATTGAATGTTATGAGATCTACTAATCTCCATATCCTCAAAAGAAAAGTTTTCTAAAGTATAAAGAATTTTAAAGAGATTTCTGACATTATACATGTCAAGAAATTTATAAGAGAAAAGACCTAAAGTCATGATCCTATCTAAGTGTAATAATCTTCGATTGTAGTCTCTAGAAGTAAAAACTCTTCTGTTTGAAGCACTCACAAACTCTACCTCATGGTTTACTATACCTTCAACTTCTATGTCATGATGATACTCTTGTTTTAAGGTTGGATGATGTTCTCTATTTACATCAATAGGGGAATGAGAAAGAAGAAGAGCACGACCAAGAAGAGAAGAACTATAAGAAGCTTTAGGCATCCAAACTCCTCTACTAGATTGAGTAGATATAAGTAAAATTTTTGATCCGAGATGATTTCTCCACATCAAGGGAGTTTCATGATTTTTTTGACTTTTAGGAAAACATCAAAAAGATTCAAAACTTGACTTCACTATCGCTACATACAGAGGTTTTACACTTTCAAGAGAAGAGCTTTTACTATAAACTCTTCTAGCTTCTCTAACGTGCTCTTGGAGACAAATAAAAGAAGTTCTAAAAGTTTGACCAACATACATTAAGGAACTATCATAAATATTATAAATGGCATAAATCACTTGAGAGGTATAAATAGGGCTTAAAGGATGATTAATGCGCTAAGATGTTTACTTCTCAAACGATGTAGACGTTTGAGAGCTTTTATACTATTGTTAGTGTAGTGTGTACTAACTAATGTGTACTAACTAATGTAGATTTAAACTTAGACCAACGAATAGGACTTTCATCAAAATCATGTAAAGAATTCAAATTAGACCTTGCTAAAAAGTTAAACCTTTCTCTAAAGAATTATGAAAGTTTCTAGCAACAAGATCTAAAGAAGAGTTAGGAATGCGTACCTCCGAATCGTTGAAATTAGAAGACACCAATGTGATTTTCATTTTCAGTAGTAGTAAGGTCAATATTTAAGATCATCACTCACCTCAAGGCTAAAGAAAAGTGCTAACCACACTCCTCATTTAAGGTCAATATTTAAGATCAACGTCCGCCTCATTTGTGTAGCAAGGTTGCTTCCAAGCAGTGAGGTCCTTAAAAAAGGCTACTTGTTACATTTGAAAGATCATCAACAATAGCGTACAATCAAATGCCCGTGGCTCCTTGCTAGAATCACTACTCTATTTCCCTTCTCATCATAGGAAATATTTCAAGAAACTACACAAGAAGCCCTTGATTCTAAAGCACCCAAGAAGGTACCCACAAAACTCATCGAAAGATACCCAAGTTTATAGTCATTTTTTTCATATTTGGGCCTTTTGAGTCCATTTATGATGTTAATAAGTTTGAAATTCTGCACTTGAAAAAAAGTTTGTAATATAATGAAGCCTTATGTGTGCAAAAAAAAGTATGGAAAGCCCTGAAAAGCAATCATTAATGTTGGCTTCTACGTGCTCTTGATACTCATGCTTATAATCGATTTTACCATATTTAGGTCTTTTAAGTCTATTTTTGAATCATGAAATTTTGCTATAGATAAATTTTTATAAAATAATGGTGACTTGTGTATATCTATGTGTTGTATTGTGTGTGCGTATGTTTTGGTGTGTGTGTGTGTGAGAGAGAGAGAGAGAGAGAGAGAGAGAGAGAGAGAAGCAAAGAGTATAGAGGAGAGAGAAAACCCGGGTCCTCACAACCAAACCGAGAGAGAGAAAGAGATTAGGTATGAGAGGGGGGAGAGATTTGGTTTGAGAGAGGAAAGAGAAGACAAACAAGAAAGGAGATAGAATAGAGAGAATAAGAAACTCTCCAAATTATTTTTAAAAAAGCTGAAATCTAAAAGCTCATCATTCTTCCCAAAAGAAGCTAAAATAAAAAAAATCACTCTATGTGAGTTAGTGTGAGTTAATGGGGGGGGTGTTTAGAAAAAACGGCCGAGTTAGAATTTGCTTTGCGAACTTGGCCAAAGTGGTCACGTTAATGGAAGCAAAGATAGCATGGGAGGCCTGTCAAAACCAGAAATAAATTTTGCTTGTGTTTCAAATTGAAAAATGTGACTAGTTATAAAAAAGACTCTTGAATGAAACACGCACAAAAAAAGAAGAAGAAAAAAAGCACGCTTAAACACACAGCAGTACAACAATTAAAAGTTCAAGTAAGTACCCAAGCTTGTCAAGCAGAAGAGTGCAATCTTGACTTCACAAAGTTCAAGTTACTGCCCACCTTGACAAGGGGAGTGCCATCTTGACTGTGAAGCATACTCGCAGCTACAGATCATGAATTTTGTTCTGTACAGCATAGACTAAATATACCACATCCCCCTAACTTTGGCAGCACCCAAGATTGGGTGCAGGTTTCTACAAACCTGCACTTGATCTTGGGCAGCAGTCAAGCAAAAACCATCAAGCTGAGTTTCCTCTCAAGATGAAGAAGAATGGCTGGATGGAGATTTCAACAGTGATGCACATATAGACAATTACAGCAGAAATCATCCAATCATTGTGGGGCTCGCAGTGCATATATAAGGCATGATGTGACACATTTCAACTCTCAAAATCACACTGATAAGACCCGCATCAAACTAACAAGCCTACTAATAGAGATCTGGAATTCAAGAGAAGAGCAACTGACACCATTTTACTATGGTAGCAAACTCACAAACGTAAACACACGAAAAGAACAGCTTCTACATGTTCCATCAACAGTACCTACTTCTTTGCAAATGAAGCTCAAGACAACATTGTTCCTCAAGACATATAAGGACACCAGCAAAACACCTAAAAACCTTGACTTTGAAACAGGTAAGATACATGTCATCTTACGTGAATACTACTTATAACATGCCTGAAGACCCGGAGTTTGAAACAAAATGCACAGCCCAAAAAAAAAAAGCAAGGCTTATGAACCTTTAAAACAATAAAATTTAGCTGATAGAACTAGTCTGATCTTTGAAAGGAAAAGGTTATGTTACAGTCATAGGAAGAAAAACGTAATCTGGAAGGGCGATGGGCCGGCTCAAAGCCACCAGGTTGGGCAAGCAGCAGTTTATGAACTGCCCTTACATGCACCATGTGAGATGCATCCTAAGGAGAGACATCCAACCTGGGGTCAAAGGGAAAACCTTTGCAGAGATCAGCCTTTTGATACTTATAGGCCGGGCAGTCATCTACCCAGTGCCATCTCCCTTCTCCTTCTGAAAAATCACATACCACAAGCCTTCCAGGAGTCTTGCTAGAGAAGTAAACTGTGTCTCTTCCTCCAAAAATCTTGAAATCAGCCCCAGGATTGAAGTGTCTGTAGAACGCCAAAGGCATTCTTGCAGCTTCACTCCACTCAAGAGTAGACAGATCAAGCTTGAGTATGATGAATGTTGAGCATGAATTGTTCGCCACAGACCGCCGTAGCCCTCCTGTCAAGAAGAGGCATCCATTTGTCTCCAAAAGGCGGGGCTGCCGTAGAATATCCAAAATCTCACCCCACTCTGGTCTGTTGAGAGGACACCATACCTCTTTGCAGCGAAGCTCATCCAGCTTGGCATACACAAGCCTCCAGCTTGATTGCCAGGGTGAACCCATATTTTGCAAACCATAGACAACACCATCACAAGCCACAGGACTCCGTGGCCTGTATGGTAGACCTGTATTGAGAATTAGCCAGGCATCATGTGCAGAAGAATGAAGGGCGACTGTGTCGCCGCTCAGAACGAGTACCTGAAAACAGTTATTTTTGTCCTTGTCTTTACTTTTTCTTTCAATCATGACAGCTACAGGCATAGATGGCTCTTGATCCAAATCTGGCAAGAGCTTGTAAGCTCTTGTGAAAGGGTTGCAGACACATAGTACATTCTTGCCGTTTGCTTGGCCAGCCACACAGAGCAGACCACCTGCTGCAGCCACAGCATCTGTAAACTCTGACGGAAGAAAGTTGAGCGAGACACGATGCCATGTGCGTAATGTGGCATTGTACAGGATTAGTATCCTCTGCTTGTTCAGCCCACTCTCATCAAATACTGCTACCCATTTCTCACGATTCAAAAGCCCATATCTGATCAGGAAATCCTTAGAAGAAAGAACATCCTTCCACAGTTTGCATACCGTGCGGGCACGAGCTATGTTCATCACAGGAAGGTGGGAGAAGATGACTTCCAGTAGATCTTTGGGCAGAACCATTTTGTCTTAGCCTTCAAACCTCCAAATATCAGCGATGGCAGTAAGAGACTGTTAAAACCCGAGAGCTTAGCTTCTTGGCTTCTGTACTGAAAGCCCTGAAATGACCCGTAGAAACCCTGAAAAAAAGATTCTCCTGAGACCCAACAGTAAACATTCTGCTGCCGAAGCCCTACAATGAAAAGCTACCATTTCTGTAAAATCCTTAGATGTAGTTCACACATTTCTGATGAAATCCTAGAGACAAGCTTCCGAAGGTTTCGGACGACACCGTGAAGATAAAACAAAAGGGCAACCTGTGAAACCCGTTGAGACCCTAAGTTAAGCTGAAGCTAAAACAATAGGGCAACCCGTGAAACCATTTGGTGAAATGCTGAAACCATTTGGTGAAATGCTAGAGTAAAGGTTCTCGGAGGTAAAACCTTTGCAAAAAGCTAGGGTAAAGCTTCTGCAGAAACTCAAAAACCCTATGGACTGAAGCTTCTGCCGAAACCTGGAGAGCGAAGCTTCAACAGAAGAAAGAACCCTGGATTTGCCTCAGGAACCCTGTGTTGAAACCCTAAAAAGAGGAAAACGAATCTGAAGAAAGCGTACCAGTCCAAAACTTGTAAGATCATGCCTGCAAGATCTGCGAGGAGCATCGCATCGTCGCCATGGCTAGACCTTCAGAATGTGGGTGCTGTGAGAAACACTACAATGGATGAGCTAATCGACCCCTACAAAAAGAAGTGACCGATGCAAGCCTTCCCTCCACGTCTGCACATACATCATGTGATATTCAATTGATTATTGAGATATAAATCTGTGTCCCTCTCTCCAAACACATTTCCTGTTTCGCGTTATACAGGTCGTTGGCTCGAACCCCCCCCCCCCCCCCCCCCCCCCCCCGTCCCGTCCGCCCCCCCCCTTCCGGTTTCGGGTTATAGAGGTCGTTGGCTCGAAACCCCCCCCCCCTCTCTCTCTCTCTCACACACACACACACAAACACACACGTGTGGCATCTCTTTCTCTCTCTCTCTCTCTCTCTCTCTATATGCAAGGAGGTGACCCACTTGTTGTTACGGCCAACCAATGGTAACTCAAGCATGAAAAATTATACCTTCATTTCAAATTTCAATCCTTTCTCCTTGGCCCCTTTTCTGGCCATGCGGAGAGGGAGTAAGTTGTGTTTAATAAAAAGTAGATAAATATATACGCACACACACCTGATTGTTGTAGTGCTTCACGTATCATGGTCTCAAAGATCCTTATGGCGTAGACATTAATAAAAGTCTTTCATACACCTCTTCCTAAGCTACACCCACAATCCAATGGACGACGCCAATTGCAACAAGCACCACACTAAAAGGCAAAAACCATGGAGTCATCACATTCAAAAAAAGATTGTCTCTTCATTCTCAAGCAATCCAAAACATTGAAGTCACACTAGAGGAGCATGCAATAACGCAAGTAAAGCAAAAACCAGCAAAGTTGGACACACTTCGAGTGGCTTGCGAGGCGGGTAAGTGGGTAGTTTTTCGAGGGAGAAGAGTTGTCATACTCTAAGTCGCCAAAATTTTCAAAGATCAAATTTTGGCAAGATGTATCTTTGCAACCCCCCTTCATTTTACATTAGTTTGACATCATCTTTTCTTTTTTCTTTTTCATGTTGTAAGGCTGCCCACAAGCCACGATTGTACGTTGGGTCATATTTGGGCCATGTGGGCATTAATATAATATGTCTATATATATTAATGTATGTCTATATATATGTGCATGTGTGTGTGTGTGTGGCGGGGGGGCGGGGTGTGCATGTGCAATGTTGTGTGTGCATGTGTGAGAGAGGGACACACACACACATTTATATTATATGTGATTACTTGGACTTATCTCACCCTAATGTGTAAATCTCTCTCTCTCTCTCTCTCTCTCTCTCTCTCTCTCTCTCTCTCTCTCTCTCTCTCTTAATGGGATGGTAGGTCCCCATGCTTTTTGCTATTGTATAGGCCTACCTTTTGACCAGTGTGCCCACTTATATGATCTTCTTAATCTAGTTATTTGCTTCTTATCTCAAATGTATATGGCTTCAATTATTTTCATTTCAAGCCAATTCAAATTCAATCATTTCTCTCACCAATCTATTTAGTGAGAGTGTTCAAGTTAGCATAACTTATTGTTCATTCATGAGGCTACATATGGCTTTCTCCATATAATACCATGCTTCTACTTAATTTGTGTAAACCTTATGCTTTTACTTAGTTTGTATTAGAAATATATTTGAGATCTACATGAAGCCCTAGTAAACATTTTTGTTTTGAATTACAAACCTAGTAGTGCATGAGCCAAAAGATTACTATGTGCACACTATTGCGGGCACATGTGTAGACGCATGTAGACATACACATGTGCTACTCCATATGTAGACTCTCTACTTTACTTGACTCTTATTTTTGCTTTCTTTGACATTTATCCTATGTTGCTGGTTAACATTGTTTTCGCATGCCTGTCCTATTGTAAGGTGCTTCGCCATCTTAGTGGAAGCCTGTCTCTTGTAAGACTATGCTGGACTTTCTAAAGTGGCTTACCCTGAGATTAATGCCAAATGGGGAAGTGACTAATATATTCTTAAGGATAGAACTAATGGCCCGATACTATTTTTAAGTTATGACCGACCAAGTATGAACGCTAAAGGATTGTATATTAAGTCAATTTTTGACATTAAACAATACAAATTCATTCCCTTGTAATAGAATACTTATGAGCTTAGGCCCCTTTTCTCTACTCTCTCTCTTGCCTGTGTTTTGTTAGATTCTTGCATACTTGATGGTTTGCTTACATGTCATTGGGGTGGGAGGGGGGAGAGAGAGAGAGAGAGAGAGAGAGAGAGAGAGAGAGAGAGAGAGAGAGAGAGAGAGAGAGAGTATAGATTCCTTTCAAGAAAGAAACTTTTGTTTCTTTAGGTCTATGAAAGTAACCTCTACATTTATCCCCACATTCTTGTTTTCATTTTAAACACGCAAAGTAACAAGAAGCTTTATAAACCTTGGTGAGAGCATGATTGACTCTTTTGAAGTAGCCACATGGTTTTAAGTAAAAGTATGTGGGGTGAGAAAGAGAGCTCCTAAAGATTCTTTTCAAGAAAGTAGCCACATGGTTTTAAGTAAAAATATGTGGGGTGAGAGAGAGAGTTCCTATAAATTCCTTTCAAGAAAGAAACTTTTGTTTCGTTTAGTCTATGAAAGCAACCTCGATATTTATCCCCACGAAAGCAACATGGATATTTATCCCCACATTCTTTTTATATTGAAAATGGTTGTTTTCATTTAAAACATGCAAAGTAACAACAAGCTTTATAAAGGTTGGTAAAAGCATGATTGACTCTTTTGAACTAGCCATATAGTTTTAAATAAAAGTATGTGGTGGTTATGTAAAGTTGGGTCCTTTTAAAAAAAGGTACAAGTTATGATCATATCTTTTTGATATTTTGATAAGAGCTTTCACCTCAAGCTCTAGGTAAGTTTTGATGACACGAGGAAGCATAACATGAGGCATAATATCCATGTATCCATGAGCTATAGTTGCTAAAGCTTTGTTTGTTTTTTATTGATGTTGGAACCTAGGCATTACATTTGCACTTGTTCTACCACACCATGCCGTGTGCTCATTTCCTAGCACATCCAATGCTTAATATTATCGTCCTTGATAAACAAACCTCATTTATATTCACATCCAATGCTTAATATAATCGTCCTTGATAAACAAACCTTATTTATATTCACAACATTGTTACAAATAAAAGAGGAGAATGCGAGGTGTGCAAGAGAGCTATTAGACAAGCTTCACAAGAACCCTCTTAGTAAACATCATGATTTATTTTTGAACTTGGCTAAATGAAACATAACGTGATGATTTATTTTTAAACTTGCCTAAATGAAACATAACGTGATGATTTATGTCTAAACTTGGCTAAATGAAATGTGTTATGGTATGAAAGTGATATACTTGTCGTGCAACCAAATAAAGCAACCACGCATGCAATCCACCAGAAAGACACCTAACATTTTTTGAATACATCACTCCATAAAAAGCGATGTTAAAATAACACCAAACTAAAGGAGTGTTAGTAAGTATAACATCTTATTACTTTATTGGATTCTCTTAAATTCGCACAAAATTATTGTACTTCCTTTGTTTAAATTGGCACCACTTTAAGTGATCCAAACTTTTCCATAGATTTTATTAATGCAAAGGTTCACCCCCACCCATCCTCTCCTTCACTCTCCATCCTTGCCTCCCCCCCTCTCTCTCTCTCTCTCTCTCTCTCTCACACACACACACACACACACACACACACACACACACACACACACACACACACACACACACACAGCCAAAATTGGAAATTTTATTGTATTTGAAGAATTATAGCAGTCTCTAAAAAGAGTTATTTAATACATCCAAGAAAAGTCATATTGGGGGGGGAGGGAAAGGGGGGCTGGAGAGAGAAAGAGGGGGAGAGGGGTGTGTGTGTGTGTGTGTGTGTGTTTGGGGGGGGGGCTTATTTAAGTCAATTGTTAGTTATGAAGTTTTGTTCACCATTCTCAAGTTATTTTTCTAGTTTGAGTTATTGATTCAAATTGAAGTTCTAGCTCCTAGAGCTTCAAGTAGCATGTTAAACATAGTGAGCAACAAGTAGGATGTAGCTTTGGATAAAGATAGGATGTGCAAAGTAAGAAATTATGCTTCACCACTTGACATTGGTATGGAATTCTGATTTATAGTGATAGGCATGACTTCCCATGGGAGTTAACATGCAACACCCACGTGTTTATTTGGGAAGTGGGCGGCTGGCCATTGTCACATTTGAGGTTTCCTTCTCTCTCTCTCTCACTCTCTTGTGGCTATGGTGATAGGCTTGTGTAGGTTTATGCTTGCTTACTTGATTGTTGGTGTGTGCATGTAGGTGATGGCTTCTTGGCTTGCTTCTTCTTCTCCCTCTTCTTGTCTTCTCCTTCATCTTCACTCTTGCACACATGAAGGCATGGAGTAAGGGTTGAGCTCTCCATAGCTCCCTTTCTCTTTGCTCTTTACCTAGCTTATGGAAGCTCCACTTGAGTGACACGAGTGGTGGTGGAGTGAGCCCCTAGCGGCCTCACATAGGGGAGTTAACCATCATTAGGGTTGGCTTTACCGAACTAGCCCATTGCATGGTATTCTTTCTCTTCTCCTCACCCTCTCTCTATGCAAGGAAGCATGTTCAATTCGGTAAACATATTTGGTGCCACTACCGGGGAATGCATTTAGCTTAGGGTCCTCCACATCCTATCACTTTCTAGAGTCTTGATTTGTCCAATTGGAATGCAAATCTACCAGTAGGAGTATGTTTTAGTTTGTATGTTTGTTTGATTTGATCTTGTTTTCCTTCAACAAATGGAGTTCAATGGAGCATGATGAGCTTAGGAGTCTTCATCAAAAGTGGGTAAGTAAGTTCCTAATCTTGCTCTTGAAGTTCATTAATTTCCTGTTTCCTTCAAAATTAGCTAAAAAAGATGCATAAGTAGCTTAATAATCTTAGGACATTAGGTTTAGTCAAGCATTCTAGGCATCATTGGATAGCTTGGGGTTAGCCCAAGCCATCCACAAAAAGAAAACCATAAAAAAACATCAAGAAAGGGCCAAAATCATAGAGATCTCAGGAGGGAAACTTGGCGCATTTCATTTTGGCTAATCTCTCTGAGAAGTGGACGGCTGTTCACTTCTCAGACGTATGGTCGTATGCTTCTTAACCATGGCCATCGTTTACTCCCCCTGGCCAAATCCTCTAAATCTGCCTCATCAATGAGAGCAGGGAGCATTAAAAATGAATAAAGTGCATTAAAAGGAGCATAAAGAGCATTGAAGGAGGGTATAAAGAGGGTACAAGTGTATAGTCACGAAAATATCAGAGGGTAGCTACTGTCAGGTGACATGTCATTCTAGCGTATTTAGGAGACTTTCCAGCCCTAGAAAGTGTATGCCCGTACCGACTAAAGTGTATGCATGTTCCCTCTTAATCCATGTCTATTCCTTCCCTTAGCAAATAATCGTACCCTTATTAGTGCACCTCCATTTCTTCTAAGAGTACGCATGTTCCCTGACGAGTCCACGCTCGTACCTGCTCTAACGTACGCATGTAGCTTCTCTAGCGTACGGTCATACCTTCACAAAAAAACCTATTCAGAGGGTGATCTAGCACTATCACTCTCCACATTCAAGCACCTACATTCAAGGAAATTGGTGCAAAACAACCCTCTGTTCGACGACGCGGAACCTTTCTACACTCAATCGTCACTTGTGAGATCAGACCCTTCAGCCAACACAGCGTGAAGTCAAACGGTATTAGTCCTTGATAGCACAGTGAAAGCGAAGAACGTCCTAGCACAGGACGCACTACCCCTGACCTTGAGGAAACCTTGAGGCAGGAGGGTTGGTGGCCTGGTGCATGTACATACCACTGACCCTCGAGTAAGACCCTGAATCCCCTATACATTCACAAAGAAGTCTCGCCACCCACGAGACTCATAAACATTATCCTGGGAAACGCATAATCAAACGATCCACATCCCAGGGAGACAGGGGCATAGAAAGCCAGCACCAAAGAGAGTTGCCACACATCCGCGCTAGACCCTAGGGGCAAGAGGTAGGGCAAAGCGAGAGTAACCTAGTCCAGACTAATCCAGTAGTCTAGGGAGCTATACCAACTACTAGGACGACTGACTCATACTAAGACCATAGGTCCATGCCAAACCTAGGTCAAGAGCCCACTCACCAGGGTCAAGAGACCTCCTATATATATTAAAGAGAGAGAGCCTGCCCAGAACAATTCTATCCACACCTAGCGACCAACAATATGGCCTCGCGAAATGTATCATGGATACCATATGGGTCCTTACGAGGCAAGGATCACCGATGGTACAATATCCATGTGGTCTAGCTCCCTCACCTATCATGCCCCAACCTGCACCAGCACCGACCATGGCAGGACTAACTCTAGAAATGTTAAGGATAGCCATAGAAATAGGGAGGGGGTAGCTGCAAGAATAACACCACCGGCATTGGTTTAGTCGATGCAGGGGCTAAGACAAGAGAGAAATAAACCTATCCACATTTCTAAAGTGATCACCAAGTTTGATGGGATTGGAGATCCCATACCACATCTGGAAATGTTCAATTGGATTTGTGAGGCATTCGTCCATGTAGACGACCAAGTTAAGGTGAGTGCCTTTGGCCTCACCCTAGATGAAAAAGTGGGACAATGGTTTTGATCATGAAGGTAGAAGATAAGGCCACCTTTGAAGCCTTTAAAGAGGATTTCAAAGTGGGGTACTAATGGAGCCCAATCAAACAATTACATAACATAAGATAGAAGGATGGAGAGTCCATCTGGGATTATACCAACCAGGTGAGATATCTCCATTCTCGCTGTAATGATAGAGATAAGTTCTCTAATGAAAGGTTGATCAGGAGGTTCCCAGAGGGCCTTGAAGATGCATCCTTGCACAACTCCCTGTATGCCCTAGCCCATGCTTCCTTTGAGCAATGTTGCAGGAGTGCCATGGACTTTGAATTGTAGGAGTGCAACTTCAAGGGAACACATTCTTGAGAATTGCATGAGGACACGTTTGAGGCATCCTTCAAAATTACTAGCACAAGATCTGAAGGGAAAGGGAAAGAGTCATCTTCAGGACAACGGGTGGAGTAGTTGGCAACTACCGTAATGTAGCAGCAAATGACCCAGCATTGAAGAACAGGCCAAGGCTGGGATCAAGCTGGTGGGCAATCCCATCTTTACCCACAAAGAGAGAACTAGTATGGTGCTTGATTTGTTAAGCTAACCATATCAGCATGGAGTGTCCACTTGAGAGCCCAACCTACTCTCTATTGTTGTGCTTACTGTCAAAGGTGGGGTAATCATGAAACCACTAATTGTTACCACCAAAGCATGAGATCTACCCCAAGCCTTTCCTCCAAACCCTAGACAACCCCACTGGCCTTGGCAACACCAACACTACACAATTCACCTCAACCAGGCGATGAAGTAGCTCTGAGAGGAATTCTTAGGGTGCTCGAAATGCCCTTACCACCCCCAGTACTACCACCACAGCTGCCATTACCTCAAATTACCCCCATTTTCATTAGTTAACCTTGACAGAGATTTTTGAAGAAGGTGAGGAGGGAAAAAGTGCTAACAATACCACCTTTGAGCCCTTTGAGTCAAACAGTCCACCCTCTCAGATCCTAAGTCACTATGTGATGGAGGGAGAACATATGTACCCAGTGTACCTACTAGCAACCCCAGTGTACCCAGTGTAACAATACCACCTTTGAGCCCTTTGAGTCAAACAGTCCACCCTCTCAGATCCTAAGTCACTATGTGATGGAGGGAGAACATATGTACCCACATATGTACCCAGTGTACCTACTAGCAACCCCAACCCTGCGGGGACGAGACTTGAATAACATGGCCAAACGACCACCTATGCAATGCTGTCATTGTGCAGGACCTCATCAAAGCTGAGTGTTCAGTTAAAAAAGGGATGGCCAGTACTCCTATGAGTACCTCCACCATAACTCCCTTATGCACAGGGTGTAAAATAGACCATATTTACAAGGATTGTCCCTTGAAAACAAGCACGACGGGGAAGGCACATGAGGCTAAACCTAGCACCAACATTAACTTCCTAAGCATACGAGATGGCTTCATCCGTACGATGCCTCTAAATGAAGTTACCAGAATGCAAAGTAGAAGAAGAGTCGCAACTCATGCTATCACCTACTGAAGCAACCTCGCAAAATTAGGGAACCTAGAACATGCCAAGATTCTATCCCCTAAGGAAGGTCCCTGAATAAGCATGCGCAACAAGGCGCTCATGAAAGAAAAAGGCCACAAAGATAGGCAAAGGGGATTCGCATGGTCTCATAAAGAGTGGGTCCGATGATGGGACAACCACCAATGTGTCATCTTCCTCAACTGATGAGGAGAAGATGCTACCCTCAGTCCCTCTAGCCAGAGGGTGAATAGATCCCAATTAGCTACCCCGAAAGTTGACTGAATATCCAAACCCCATGGAAGAGAAAGAAAGGCTTAAGGCTGCTTAGAAGTTGGTCGGGGATCGTCAAGCTCAATTATTAGAGGAGGAACCTCACAACACTCCTTGAATAAAGTCCCCCTATCCCCCTCGACATAAGACCACCCAACTAAGGAAACCCAAGAGTATAACAAAGGTCCTGATAACCAAGCACCCTCTGAGAGACCTCCTCAAAGGGTAGAACTGATAGCTATGGATACCCCTCACTAGGGAAACCGTGTTGCGGAGTATCTCAAAAACATGAGAAACGATCACCCAAGAAGAACAGACACGGAAATCCATATTTCAACACCCTACACCGGCAAAAGCCTAGTCACAAAGTAAGGATGATTCAGCTCAGGAAACTGCATCCGTTCCTAGGGACATTGCAGGTCTCTCTTTCTTCCTTTCTTCTCAAATCCAAATTCCCATGGGTACCTTACTCCAAGGTAGCCCAAGCCAATGGAAATATTTGAAAGATTGGATGGAAGGACACCTCGGAGTAGGAATGGAAGATCCCACGGAACTAGGAAGCTCTGATGAGACTGATGAGGACGGATTCATAGAACCACATGAAATCACCGGTATTCCCACGGTCTGAGTCAAGAAATTAGGGCGATACTTTGAAGGAGATGAACTCAATGCAGCCCTACCCCTAACCTGTGGATCATTTTGGTTTCTCTCATCATGAAGGGACGTCCTAGGATGCAATCATAGGGAATAGGCTGTGGTGGCCAAAGTTCACCACATGTTGGTCATGGACGTTGGTTCCGATGATCTTTATCTTCAAATCCCGCAGAGAAGGGCCTTGCAATGGCTCTATAAGCAATTCTCATGATGAGTAAGGCCATTTTATCCATGGTAGGTACTCCCCATTTCTCCCATCATTGTTTGATAACAATGCTCACTCCTTCTCCCCCATCCAGGATGGCAGGCGGTGACTTGAAGGCCATCGCGAAGGTTAGGGGTAGGGTTGCATCTGAAAGAAAGATCAAACACCAAAGGTCAACCTGCACACTTGGAAAGTCCATCCTATGAGTGGCCGACCTATTGTAGAGGATTCGATCATTACGACGAGATCCACTACAGTCCACTTGTGCCAAACATGCCATAAGATGATCGATAAGGAGAGGGATATCATAGAGTTTGCCAACATATTTCAACCAATGTTCTTTTGACTCAATCGAGAAGACATATGCCTCTTTTTCAAGAAATCATTGGGTTTAACGAGTTTTGAGTAAATGTTTTCCCCGTAATAACTGTCCTCCTAGATGGCTTGTGGCATCGGGCATACACGTGGCATTGAGCATATAGAGGGATGTGATTTCTTGCGCGTCAACCGTTAGCGAATTCGGTACCCATGTGTCTTGGAAGTATGTCCAAGGTAGCAAGGATATGCATCAAATTCTTAGTCTTCTGGCTCTAGAAGGGGTGCAAATTCCGACTTTGGAGCTTGAAAAGCTTGATGAAACATGCCTTAGAATTGTGTATGGTACGATCGTAGAAAAGCTAAGGCGTAAATAGTGGTTTGATGACCAACTTAAAGATAAGGAAACGGGTGAGGGAGATATGGTCCTCCTCTACAACACTATAAGAATCACAAAAAGAAACTCAAATACAGAGGATTGGGACCTTTCCTTGTCACTGAAATAACCCCACAAGGCGCAGTGCGCATAGAAACCCTTGATGTCAAGATGGCAGGATATTTCAATGGTAGAAAACTAAAATGCTACTACAGCCCACTCACTCAAAACACATTACAAGCCATTCACCTCAAAAAATAGCAAAAAATCAACACGAAGAAATAAAAGAATCAGGCACGGCGTGAAGCCAAAGAATGGCACAAGCAAAACTTAGGGACAAACACATCGTAATAAACATGGCCCAAGTCGTGGACCTTAAAGAAGAGGACTGAGAAGTGAAATCCACGTGGTTGGAATGACCACCTCGACAAGTTTTACACAAAAATTAGCGCTTGCTGACATAGAAGCTAATCATAATCTAATGTTTTAGGACACATGGCACTCCCTCGGGAGGCCAACATTAATGAACACCCCAGCCATGTTTATTACTATTGCTACTTCACAACACTCGGTCTAATGTTTAGGTATGATTACAAGTCTATTTCACATTGGAAATAACCCCTTTGAAGGAAAGTTTTATGTTATGCATGTAGGAACAATGCGTGAAGAGATCCTTCTAGGGTGTGGATGGATGGGACACAACCGATGTCAAATTGATCGGGATGCAAGAACAACAACACTGCAACTTGCCTCAGGGAAAGTTATGGTCTTGATGGGACAGATGAAGAGCCCGAATCACCCAATCACCCTCCCCAAACTCACCACTCTCTTCCATTGACCCCTATCACCCTGCTTTCCCAACCACCATAAAACCATACCAACTCTCTCCCCCTCCTAAATACCCAATTACCTCAACAAGCCTCATCTTCACCAAGCTGTGCAGCCACTCAAGCCCACAACAAAGAGGCCACTAACAGTTCTAACCCCACTAACACAACAACTAACAAGCTACAAGTACACATTTGACCCCGTCGCACCCAACCCAATACCTCTCACTGCTGGGTGCCTAAGAAGTCCCGTATAGCCCAAGGTTATTATTTATGAGGGTGCTACGACTCTATGGATTCCCGGAAGGTCCAACCTTCCCCCTTAAGCCCCGGCATGACCCACCACTTGTGCCTCGCGTGACCTCTAATTTGCCAGCCCCACAAGCAAACATAGTATAGGAGACCCTCAGGCGAAGACCTCCCAAGAAGCAAAATCGGCATAACCACGTGCCCCATCCTCATGCCACAACAACCTACAGGTGGGTCCCTAAAGCTCTCCTCGAAGCTCAAAAGTTCTATGAGAGCAATCGACACATCTAGTTACCGCGAGATGGTCGACATGCACCATCCCTACTCCCGTGATCCCAATGCCCCAAAAATTCCAATGGTGGCCCAAGATAGCCTCCATTGTCACCATCAATACTATTGCATAGGACAAAGGAAAAGCAAAGATTTAGGAGGAGGCCACGACCATACAACCCTTTCCCAATATCTCTAACAGTGATATACCTTAAACCTTGACTACTCCACCAACCCTTATCATCTGACTCCCTTGAGGCACCCCCATTTAACCATTTGCATCTCCAACCCCCCATTACCTAGCTTCTCCCTCTGCTCCCTCCGATGAAGTGTCCAAGCTTTAGGAGCAACCAACCTCGCCAAAACCTAATTGGAGCTGCCTCCTCACCCTCGCAAATTGGGCAAGGAGTTAGTACAAAACCCGAAATGGGGTGCTGGCTCTATAGCCTTGGAGTATAAAACCTATTTACAGGGTGCCAAAAAACAATCCATAACCGTTCCAATCTCCGAAGCCATGGCCGTTCACTTTTAATCTCTGAATCCATGACCGTTCAATCTCTGAAGCCACGGCCACTCAATCCACAACCGTTCAATCTCTAAAGCCACGACCATTCAATCTCTAAAGCCATGACCGTTTACTTTCAATCTCTGAATCCACGACCATTCAATCTCTGAATCCATGGCTGTTCACTCTCTAAATCCACGGCTATTCAATCTTTGAATCCATGGCCGTTCACTCTCTGAATCCACGACCATTCACTCTCTGAATCCACGGCCGTTCAATCTCCAAAGCCACGATTGTTCACTTTCAATTTGCTAATCCATGACCTTTCACTCCAGAAAGCCACGGCCATTCACTCCAGAAAGCCATGACCGTTCACTCCAAAAAGCCAGGATTGTACCTTTGCAAAGCCACGACCGTACCTTCCTAGGAAATCTATATAAAGGGCCCATGACCTTCATTTCACCCACTCTTCTCCTGTCACTCTAGCCAAACTCTTGTCGTTTTTCCTCCCGAGCTCTTACACTCTCTTCCTAGCTTTTTATCCTCAGATTCATGGCAGACCCAGCACAATGAGATTCCTCTTATGAGGTCCTACCTCATATCCCCCAGAAGAAGAAGAAGAGATCAGCTTGCCATCGCTTTGAGGAGTATGGGAAGTACCCAACCCAGGTATCCCACTTGGGCAACCTTGTTATCGGGCTATAGTAGACCCTACCAACCATGGCCCTCCTGGAGTAGATAGGGCTCGGTGGCTTACCCACCCTTCAGCCTTCTCAATTGCCTGTATTTCATGGAGACATACAATGCCAACCAAGCTACAGGGCAAGTCATTGATAATGAGGGCCACCCCGAGACTATTCACCCCAGCCCTCGAACTCGTTTGGGATGCCCTTCATTTTCCCTGCATCATCGAACAACCCTATGTCCAACTCACCAATGTCATACGCCATGTGCACAATGCCTACCAGGGGCCAACCATAAAAGACAGTGTGGAGTGGCTCCACATCTTGCGCCCCAAACTCGTAATGCTGGCTAGAGCCCTGACCTCCCTTCTCAACACCTACCCGTTGGACCGACAGGTTTAAACTATAACATGTCCACCCTAGCCCGCATCCACCAAGGGGTCCATGTCAATTGGGAAGAGTATCTCCATAAAAAGCTTCATTCAGTCTTCTCCAACTCTCAGGGAAAGCTTGCCGCCTCCTCTCTCCTAACAAAGGTGATCTACCATGCAACCGGCTGGGAGGAGTTCCCACAACCCATATGCATTCACAGCCTACCATTGCAACCCCTCTCCTAGAACCCATACCCTCTCCAACCTCTCCAACCTCTCCACCCCCTAAACGCCATTACATCGAGACCCAACAATAGGAGGAAGCCTGTAGACATCTTGCTGTCAGCTCAAAGTTGAATACGAGGACGAAGCCTAGCGAAAAGCACAGGAAGAGGCGCGCTGGACCACTCGATGAAAATCTCATAAGAACCCCCAGCCTTGGAGGCCATTATTTCCCCTCTCCGCCCCCCCTACTTTTACCGAAGAAGGCACTTCCTCACCCTCCTCCTCTCAAAGACACATGATGGGTACACCTCAATGATAGATTACATGCAACGTCAGCAAGAATAGGTGACAGTCACCAGCAAAGTAGATGCTCATGGAAAAGGTAGACGAGCAACAAACCTAGGAAACCCTCCAGGAGGCAACCATAGCCAACCAACAATTGCGTGCGGCCTTGGAGGACCAAGAAGCCACCTGCGCAACTGCTCTCGCCATGGTCACAGAGCTCGAGCAACAACTCTAGGCCACCCAAGAGGCTACCCACAAGGCCACCCAAGCCCTTTCCTCCTAGCCCACAATGAAGCCCAAGCGCTCAGGAGGAGAGCTACACAGGCCGAGGATGAGTGCAACCGCCTCTGACTTTCTTTCAGCCCAATACCAATAGATGGCAGAAACAACCCTACGCCAAAAGGATGCCAAATTGCAAGCTGTAGAAGCCTATACAATCCAGCCACAACCCCAACCCTTGGGGCTGGTACCCAGTGCAATTGTTGTGAGAGGAAGGTCGACGCCCTCATGGACTCGGCCATAGAGTTTCCGTCCCTCGCCACCCCCCGCAAAGCCCCAACCAACTTCTCAACCTCCAAAACAAACTGCGCCCTCCGCCTCAATCTCTTGCAACACAACATTTTCTTTAACGACCCCATCTCCTCCGGCACCCTCTCTTATCTACCCACCACCAAACTTCCCTTTGACTCCATCTTCCTTCTCGTCACCCTTTTCTTCCAAACCCAAATCTCTTTCTCTAAACCCGTATCCCTCTTTATACTTTCCACCCACCCACTTACCCGCAAACCTCAGTAACTGGACCAATCTTATACACTATGGGCATCCCACGGATGATGACGCCACCATTGACCTCTTTGTTCCTCGTGGACTTTGCTCATACCCTTACCCCGCCTCCAAATCTGCAGCCCTCCATCTCCTCAAGCACCAGGGTTGGGAAACCATCTATTGAGCCTATCTCTCAGCCTACTACGGAGCTCCCACCCTATTCACCCTATGGGCTTCTTGTCCTTTACCGCCCCCGCTGCACTGCTACCTCTAGTTGCACGTCATCCTCGCCACCACTGGTATCATACAATTCGATGATTCCCACATGGCATACCCCCTCGACATCTCCCCCCGATGAGGTAGAAGAAGCCCACACCCTATTCTATTCCAAACGCCCCAACCGCACTCCAACGACAACAACAATGGCGGGACAGGCCCCATCAAACCCCCCAGTGATCCCCCCACCTCCCAGTTCCGTCCTCACCACCCTCCACCCTTGCCACATCACTAAATCCACCCCGGTCCAAGATCTCAACCCCCACCCCCACCCCACCTTGGTACCCATCACCGTATCTTGACACCCCCCACCTCTTCCACCACAACCCTACCTCTTTTCCCCTCACCATCCTCCCATTCCCGTTCCCATTCCCATTCCCTCTCCCTCTCCCCCTCTATCACCCACACCTCCATCACCACCCTGCACCCTCCATCTTCACTGGGGCCTCCCTAAGCACTTCACAGATATACCCTCCACGTCAGCAAAGGCCCCCACCTTTCCTCGATTCCACCCTCGCCCACTGCTACCTCTACTTCAATTGCTCCTCCACCCTTGTCACAATTCCCTACTGACCTCCCTTCCCCCACAACCTTGGAGGAAGGTGAGATTCCCTTGCCACCTCCACAGGAACATGAAGACGTGGACCCGTCACTCAACCCCCATAGAACACAAAGAGGTGGACCCGCCACCACAGCCCCCGCAAGAACATGAAGAGGTGGACCCATCACTCAACCCCCTTAATTGGTGTGACCCACTGGATCACACGGATTTTGAGCAACCCATCAATATCCTGCTCGGCTGACAACTCCAACAAGCACCCATCAGCAAGCTCACTGACAGTCTGGACATACATGTCCTTCGGCCTTACCTTGACGCCAACAAACACGACACCTGGAAGCACCAATATCTACATCAGCAATGTGGCGGTTACCAGTGGCCCCCCTTTGATGCCCGGCCCATCACCTTTGAGCTCATGGGCAAGCAACCCATTTGGTGTCGACCCTTTCTGCTGAAGCCCTACATTTGGGTGGAATTTTGGGTGGAATACTACAAGGCACCCCATCACTTGTGGATTAATCCTGCATACTTGCCTATCCACAGATGTTGGGATTGGGACTTATTCCTGCACGAGTAGAAAGTGAACCGTAAATTGTAATATAACTTCCTCTGGTTCACGCCCCATTGACATCCCAGAGCCCATGCACCGAGGCGAGTATGCTAACAAAGATGCACACTTTCATCGGCCCTGCTATTATCAGGTTCCCGACCCTGCCATTGTGGCAACCATTAGATTTTTCAACCTTATCATCATGCTCCTAGAGGCCTTTCCAAAATGGGACCACTACCAAGACGGTAGTTAAGGCCTTGCCTTCAACCTCAACAAAGGCCCTACCTTGAAGAGAGCAGCTATTCGACTATTATGAGCGCATCCAATGGATGCCTGCTTTGGCAACTACAGACCTTTGAGGACATGATGGCAACAACATTCTGGACTAGCTACAAAGTCTTCCACCGACCCCCCTATCCCAAATCACAATACGACTTCATCAGAATATATTCCATCTACTACCGTTGTTATACTTGCCAGCTCTCAGGATGGATCTGAATTAGGGAGGGAGGTATGCTAACCACACTAGTTAACATTATTTTCAAGCGTGGTTACGCTTCATGTAACTCATTTTTATGTAACTTTGCTAAGCGTTTCATGTAAAATATGTATGGGATGACCGAGCTTACGAATTCTGCAATGCCAACCATAAGAATAAGCCTAGGTGTACATAGAGCTAGGAAATCAGTTTTGGACCCCCACTTGTTAACTGGGCGGCCGACCATCATAAAAAGAGAGCTCATGTATATAAGTGACTTATGACATATGAAAAGGGACAATCCCATTCTCACATTTGAGTTTTCCTCTTCTCTCTCTCTCTCTCTCTCTCTCTCTCTCTCTCTCTCTTGTGGATATGGTGGTAGGCTTGTGTAGGTTTATGCTTACTTATTTGATTGTTGGTGTGTGCATGTAGGTGATGGCTTCTTGGCTTGCTTCTTCTTCTCTCTCTTCTTGTCTTCTTCCTCATCTTGATTCATGCACACATGAAGGCATGGAGTAAGGGTTGAGCTCTCCATAGATCTCTTTCTCTTTACTCTTTACCTAGCTTGTGGAAGCTCCACTTGAGTGATACAAGTGGTGGTGGAGTGAGCCCCTAGCAGCTCACATAGGGGAGTTAACCCTCATTAGGGTTGGGTAATTTCTAGTTCCTGAAATGACCCTTGCATGGTCTTCTTTCTCTTCTCCTCACCCTCTCTGTGTGCAAATGCTCAATTTGGTGAGCACTAGCACTTGTTTCTACATGTGTAGCAACAAGCTTACAGTATTTAAGACTAAACTATGAAAGCAGTCTCTGTAGGTGTTTTTTGACTTCAAGATCACAATATCATCATCACGCTACATAAACTGTATGCTTAAATAATAATACAATGAGCCCAAATTTGTCATCTCAAATGACACATGTAATTTAGCCTTGAAGCCTGAAATTTTCTCTTATTAGGGCTTGTGAGTAGCATGTCATCAACATATAAAACGATGATCAAAAAACAATCTTTACTTCTCTTTACATAGAGGGTACTCTATTGGACTGTTTGCAAAGACCATTTGCAACCAAGTATGCGTTTATCTTCTTACACCATACTTTAGGAGCCTGCTTAAGATCATATAAAGCTTTTCTTAACATGTATACTTTAGATTCCTACCCTTTCTCAACAAAACCATGAGGCTAAGATACATAAACCTCCTCATGCAAGTCACCATTTAAGAAGGTAGTCTTTATATCCAATTGATGTGCATTCCACCCATGATGTGCTGCAATACAATAATACACTTGATCGTAGTTATACCGGATGTGGGTGTAAAGGTCCCATCATAATCTATGCCCTTTTCTTGAGCATAACCCTTTGCAAAGAAACCTTGCCTTGCAGCGATCACATTGCTACCATCAGCTTTATGCTTTAGCTTATAAACCCACCTCGTACCAATAGCTTTTTACCATGAGATAAATCTACTAAATAACAAGTGTCATTTTTAAGGATTGAGTTGTACTTATCTTGTATGGCCTACATCCAATGATCATTTTCATGTGCTTTGTTCTGCTAGGTAAACGAGTAGCTTATTTGTTGCCATGCACTGTCTCCACCAGTCATTTTGGCATACTCTTGGATGTTTGTATGATGAGAACTGCACGTGTCCTGTAGCTTATTTGTTGTCTTGCAATGTCTACACTAGTCATTTTAACATACTCTTGGATGCCTGTATGGATTTCCTCCCCATCCACTACATCATCCGTAATTGCATCATCAATAGGCTGATCCATGGGTTGAAATTTGAGCTAATTTTCAGCTAGTCTGAACTTATTTGTAGCACCATTTTGAGCATTCATTTGCTTTGCATATGGTTTCTTCGCATTGTACAAAGGTAGGAGTGTATCAAAAATGTCCTTTGAGAATACATTTTGTTGTTTTTTAACATAAAAGTATGACCTGAACTGAGTTCTTAACAAAGACATCTCTCCTTACCAAAATCTTCTTTGTGGTTAGATTGTAGTCTATAACCTTTGTGTTATGAGTTGTATCTCACAAAAATACATTTTATCACCTTATCATCCATCTTATTACATTGTTGTTCAGGCAGAAGAGCATAAGCAAGACAACCAAAAATATGCAAATGAGCCATAGAGGGCTTTCTGCCATAGAGGGCTTTCTGCCATTCCAAGCTTCATAAGAGGTAATTGTTTGCAAGTCCTTTGTTAGGGCATCAACTTTATATGTGGCCACATTTTCAACCACAGGAACAAAGTGTCCAAAGCATGTAAAAATCTATAACTTTGTTTTCAGCGGTACACATAGGTGTGCCTAGAGTAGTTATCAATAAAAGTCACAAAGTGGAGATATCCCCGACGATCGATGGTGTCCTCATGGGACCACACACATCACTACGTAGTATAAGTTGTAATTTCTGGATAGCCCTAATAGATCCATATTTTGGGAATGATGCTGATTCCATCTTGCAAAAAATGCATCCCTCACATACATGTTTGACGAGGGATTTAAGCTTTGGTAACTCTGACACCATCTCTTACCTTGTAAGGCATAACAAACTACTAAAATTCAAGTGACTAAAGTGGGCATACCATAGCTCCACATCTCTCATAGCACATGTGGTAGTAACTGAATAAGTATTATGTGTTAATCTCTCATACCTATCCAACCTATAAAGCCCATGGCTTAGAGTACTAGATACCATAGTGATGTCTCCATCACTTCGGTCATGAACTGTACACCTATCAACAAATCTAACCACTAGGCTTGCCCTAGCAATGGAAAAGACTAACATTAAGTTCTTTTTTATGCCCGGCACAAATAAGACTTCTACAAGTGATTATCCCATCATTTTTAGCATAGTGAGAACAACCTAACCAACTCCTTTTATTGGGATACGAGGAATTGTTTGCACATGTGATTGTTCCTCCTTGAGAAGTAGAATCAAGTGAGGAAAATAAATCACTTTGAGAAGTAATGTGCTTGCTAGCATCATGATTAAAATCTAGACATACTTATTTGTCATTGAGATGCATACATCATGGACATAAGGATTATAACTATAGTGCACAATGAATCAACTAATCATCACGTGCATAGTTCGTTGACTCCTTGTTTTCCATAGCCATGCTTAACTCTTTCTTCTTTTCATTCTCTATCCTTTTTCTACATTCATTGATGCACTAATGATCACCATAGCCATGCTTAACTCTTTCTTCTTTTCATTCTCTAGCCTTTTTCTACATTCATTGATGCACCAATGACCACCATAGACATGCTTGACTCTTTCTTCTTTTCCTTCTCTAGCCTTTTTCTATATTCTGACAATAGTTGTGTTTTGCCTTTCTTCTTAGGCTTATCATCCCTCTTCTCAGCATCCTTTCCAAAAGACTCGATCGATTCTGCTTTTGGCTTATAGACACCTTGAGAAAAGGCTTTGCCTTTGCGTTTTTGACTAGCAGAGCAAATGCCCAATCTCCTACATGCATAACAGTTTGGTTTTGTCAAGATTGTTCTTCTTGTAAGAGCCCTACAACTAGCTCAATCAAAAGTAAGGAAATTGGGGTTACCCTTCATAACATACGCTAAAGTGTAGATGCAAAACCCTGGTATGAATCCGATAGAGCTATGAGAATAGTAGATACCAAAGAAGTGTCTGGATAGGCCTCATCAATACATCCCTGAGATCTTTAATCCTTGTGAGGAACTCATCTATTAAATCCCCCTTTTTCATATGCTCGGACTCTAATTGCTTGTGTAAGTAGGCCATTTGTGCCTTGTTTACTACACACTTGTGCAACAAGCACATCCTAAGCATGCTTTGCAGTTTTACATGAGCAAATATGAAGAATAATGCTCCTTTCACTGAAAGTTCCACTAATGAAGATAGGGCATGTCTCAATGCTAATAACAACATTTCAAAGCCCTTTGGTGACAAATATATGGTGCATATATAGGACCACAACGGGTAGTTGGACCCGTCAATCTAACACACTATCTAATGGCAAAGGTATGTACAAATCTTTATCTATAGTGTTTATAATTTGTTCACTTTATTTATTACATTTGTCATACTTTGTATTTTTAAATAGTTTAAGCAAGATTTAGCTAGTACAACCTAGACAGTCATTGGAAGAACCCTAACTCCAGGAAGATTTTAGTATCCCAAGATATTGATAGTTAAAGATTCAAAGACGGAGCACATAAGAAAATTAAATTTTGACCACTAGCAAGTTTTGCTCAGTGCATCTATATCAGGACTCTAGAGCAAGTGCATTAAATCAAAATTGAATTCTTGGGGAACAACAAGCCAAGAATAAGACTCAAATCAAATTACGCGAGTTCTATAGAAGTTTAAGGTAAACTTTAAGTTTTAAAATTATATTTTATTGATGAAAGAAAAACAAAGTGACATTCTTCGATTTATTAGTGGGCCAGTGAAAGAGATGGAAAATGGAAGTTTATACAAGTGTGATGACCAAGTATTATAGAGACTTTTATGTAAATTATTTCTCAAGTATAGATACCAAAACAGCTTAGAAACTCAAATTTATAAAGTAAAGAATTCTCTCATCCTCGCGCATGCTGGGATGGAGAAGCAGTGGCCTGGGGCCTGGGTGAGTTAGTTGGTAGGCACCCAATCACGAGAGAAGCTTATGGTACTCTTTGGGTAGCTACGCTCAGGAATAAAATTACGGCCACAAAGCCAAGTACCAATGAGTTAGAGTTCGGTCATGGTGCCATCGAGCAAAATATGTGCCTCATATGCAATGGGGCTCTATAGCAAAACTCTCAACATCATGGGTTGAACTTAACCTTGTGTCGTTGTTTATATCGATAATCTTCCCCTTTGCCAATTGAAGTGGCTTTCTAGAGGTTCCAATCTGTCTATTTGCACTCACTATCTTCTTGTTGTTGCAAACCACCATCTTAGCTTTGAAAGAAGTCACTGAGGTGATCAGAGAAGGAGGTCAGCTTTCATAGATAAAGGTTGAAAGTGAGCTTGATTGGTGAGGCTGTGCCATGCAGTCCCCCACATGGACCTCACCTCACATGGCATTTGGATAGGTAGTAAGTGGATACCCTCCTCCTATGGCTGCTCCAGCCCCTCCACCCATACCAGCTTCTTTGCCTGCTCCATTGCTTGGTCCTCTTCCTTTTAGGACATTTAATGTGCAAACACCTGCACCTTGCCCACCAACGTCCACGATGCTGCCCTCTTCTTCCAGTATATTAGTCTGATCCTGTGCTGAGGCTATTTAAGATAAACATGAAGATCAGGATTAAGGCTTTGCAGGGCCTCACACCTTGGGCTTTGCATGCTGTTGGCCCGCCTAGTGAAATCGATAACTCTTATCTTGTGTAGTTTATCTCTTGGCCTTCCATCTTCTTACCCCTTCTATGGCCTACGCCACAACTAGAGGGCCTCGCTGCCAAGCTAGTCTATAGACCTTCAGCCTTGATGCAGTAGTATAGCAGAAGGATTGAGCGGCTTACAACAAGTACCTAGGTCGTAGATGTTGTTCACTGTGATCGACTCCCTGCTTTCAAATCTCGGCTCGAACTAGATTTCGGGCTGCTGGCTGATGTGGTGCCTACGTGGCACATCAGCCATGCTAGCAGTCAAGATGGAAGAGAAAGGGAGGAAGAGTTTAATTTGGATGTTCAAGAGGGAAAGCGGACTTGAAAATGAAATTTTTGATTACAAATGAAATTTGAGATGGGTTTTTGGGGGGAAATGTGAGTTTTGGGGGGATCTCGAAAATTTCAAAATTTTAAGGATTTTTTGATCCACAAAAATGGTGGGATCATACCTACCCTAAACCCCCTGCTTTTTTAAAGGGACAAGTGTAATTATTAGTACTGAAAGCCTAGTCCCCCTCCCTATAGCCTAGTCTCCCTCCCTATATTCAAAGGAGACCAAATGTGCACAATCCTCTATTCGTATTGGTCCGTTGCTAATTACTTTCATTAGTAAAAGGCCCAAAATATGTCCAAATGCCCATTAATGGTTTGTTGATGTTGTCTCCTTGTGAACTTGTCCCCGGTAACAACAGAACCAATGTGTAGCCTTTTTGTGCTCCCGGGTGTTTGCACATCGTTTGAAGGCGCATAGGAGGCTTGGGCTCCAAATGCTTGCCTCTTACACAAGCTCTCGGGGATGAGATTGAAGAGAGAGGGAGGATTAGAGAGAACCTACAGTACCTAACACCCTAATGAATGGAAAAAACACATGAATAAATAATACAACTATACAAAACCCTTGAGATAACATTCTCTCCAACACCATGAACAATCCCAAGGATAAGGTTAAGGGCTCCCTCACACATAGAGTGCTCTCACCATTCCACATGCAAGGAACCCAAGGTTACACTCTCCCTATCTTCCTCCAAGTAAACCTCCCTCTTGCAAAACAACCTCACACCTTCTCATTAGCTACATGGCAAGAAGAAGAGACGAGATCTTTCACCCTTGCAACACACACTCTCTCACACAAGAACTAACAAGAGGGCAAGGGGAATAGGAGGAGACTTTGCACAAGAGCAAGCTCACACGAGAGTGGATTCCAACTCTAGGGTAGAGGGGAATGAGCACTCCCTCACCCATGTTCTTATTATATAGCAAAAACAAGGCTATCCATATGCCACATGGTAAGAATTATAGCATAGGAGAGTCACAAAAAATACAACCAATGAGGTGTGGGCAATCCCATCATCCCCATTACCTAAGGCAAATACCTTAGACTATGTGCATCAAATAAATAATATAATGTGTGCAATGTGCATGCACACCTAGAGTGGTCAATGAAGCTCAATGTTGGCCTAGGTGTTAACCCCATGGGTTAACAATTTTCAATGCACTATAGTTCTCATACACTATTGGGGGTAAATTTGAGTTGGCTTCATCTTTGGCACCCAGATGAGTTGGCTTCATCTTTGGCACCCAGATTAATCTTTGTCCCTAGTACTATCCTCGGGAATTGTGTATATACAGACCTGATGATAACCCAACCTAAGATCTAACTTAGTAAAATATCATGCTCAAAGTCTTGGGAACATCCTGCTCCTATATATGGACTTGATGATAACCCAACCTAAGATCTATCTTAGTAAAATATCAAGCTCAAATGAGTTGATCAAATAACTCATTGATTCTAGGCATTGGATATTTATTTTTAATCATTATCTGATTAAAAGCATGATTGTATATACACATCCGCATAGATGCATCTTTCTTGTTTACCAGAAGAATGGACGATGCCCAAGGTGAAGAACTAGGTCTAATAAAACCCTTATTCAAATAGTCAGTCAACTATCGTTCCGCCTCTTGTGGCTAAGCCTATAAGCAGGCTTACTTATTGTTTTTTAACCAAGCAATACCTCATGGTATGATCAACAACCCTTGATGGTGGAACACCATTTGGCAGGTCTTTGAGAAAAACATCCATATATTCTTGTATCAACAAGTTTAAAGTAATTACATACTTTTGATTTTTCATATTTTCATTTGTGTGACTTTGGATTGTTTTATGTTTTGATCACAAGCAAATAAAATAGGGTTTACAAACAATGGGTCTCTGCCAAAGTCATCCATATATTCTTGTGTCAACAAGTTTCAAGTAATTATATACTTTTGATTTTTTAAATTTTCATTTCTGACTTTGGACTGTTTTATGTTTTGATCACAAGCAGATAAAACAAGGTTTACAAATAGTGGGTTTATAAATTTTCATTTCGACTTTGGACTGTTTTATGTTTTGATCACAGGCAGATAAAACAGGGTTTACAAATAGTGGGTCTCCACCAAAGTCATTAATGTGTTCTGTTTCAACTACGAAAATGTTAAGCCTAGGCGCGTTGCAATAGATTTCCTAGATGAATGGTTTGAGTAGGGAAAGGGTGCCTCCAGGATCAAGGGGTACACTTCTAAAAAATCATATGTATCACGTGTGTTCAAGGGGCATTAAAAAAACCCCTAAACTAAAATTCCCCCCCAATAAAACCACCCCTCTTTACTTATGAACTAATGGATTTTTTTTGAATTTGAATTAAAATACCCCTCTGGGGTTTGGTTGAGGTGGATGGGAATACAGTGTACATTCCCAGGTGTAATGACAAAGAGGGTGGTGAGGGTGGGGATGGTGTAGGAAAATGAATGGGAGGAGAAGAGGTTTGGGGAGGAAAGAGTGGTAGTGTGGATGTGCCAGATGGGGGTGGGAGTGGTGGTGGGTGGGTGCTGGTACTTGGGTGAGATGAGGGGGAAGTGGAGGAGATGACGATCGTGAGGGTGGAGGGCTGGAGCTGTCGTGGCCATCATGGCCATCGGGGGCATGATCACCTTTGGTTGCATCGCTGGTCCTTGTTGGGATTAAAAAAATGCTTCATCCTACGTCGCTTCCGCGGAGGTGAATTCCATTGGGAAGGCAACGCGGGAGTCGTTGAACTGGCAGATTCCAGTGGCTGCCATGACCTCCATTTGCTCATGTGTTGAGAGATATAATCGCTCTGTTGTGTGTATGTGGGAAAGCACCCTAGAGGTGTAAGATATTGTGGTAAGATAAGAATGCCACACGTAATATTGTATGATGTGTGAGTGTTGACCAAAAGAGTGGAAAAGGGAGTGTCACATGGATGATGATGTGTAAAGTGGGATAAGGCTAGAAGGCCTATATCATTGTATAGTTCATTTATGGGATGCAAGAGAACAAGTGTTGAGTGTGCAATCTCTCTCTCTCTCTCTCTCTCTCTCTCTCTCTCTCTCTCTCTCTCTCTAATTATGGAGTTTTTAGTGTGGTATAATGTACCTTAATTTTATGCTTAATCTTGTGTCTATCACCATGATCAATCCCATTTTAGGATTGTTGACATGGTATTGAGCTTGGGTGGGCTCTTGGTCATGGGTGAATATTTATGTATAGTTTTCATGGTAATGAGTTCATTGATTAAGCATTATTTTCAGTTTATTATGAAAAAAAAGTAAGCACACTTGTCTCATTAGTATTGCATTTCCAGAGAGATTATGTTGTTGACAATTGGAGAGAGTCTTGAAGCTGCCATGGAAGCTCAAAATGGAGATTTCAGTAAAGATGAAGTCTTGGAAGCTGCCTCATCATCAAAGAAGGTGCAAATTACAGTTTTTTGCAACATTGAAGGTTGGTTTTTTGTGGATTTTGCCTCATTAAAGTATTGGTGAGTATTGGAGAATGCTGAATGTAAAGAAGGGTTGCTGATTTATGGGATGAGTGAATCCCATGGCTCTTGCACTTGGGCAAAGAGCATGAGAAGGTGTAAGCTTGTCCAAGAAAGGGGCAAGCAGTGTGGGCAAGGAATGAAGCCCATGTCTGAGTACACCAAAAAGGGATAGTGCTGGTTAGTTTTCTCAATAAAGAGGAGCAAGTTGTGTGGAAGCTATTGAATGCTTTCATTTTTTTGGTTTATGCACGGAGGGGGTTGGTGAGGCAGGTAATAGGGGACCCACACCAATTTGGGATGCATGTGGACCATCTTACCAAAGAGAGGAACAGTTCCCACTGAGAGTGAGAGGCCGTAGGCCCTATGATGAGTATTCAAGACAAGTAAGGCCATCAACTCTTCAGAAACTAGTAAAGAAGTACGAAGGGTCGGGAGATCCATATGACCATGTAGCAGCATTTAGGCAAGCAGTTTGAGCTGAGCAAGTGACTGACAAGCATATGCAAATTGAAGGATTTGGGCTCACTCTTGAGGGAAAGGCCCTTGCTTGGTTTCAGGCACTAGAGGCTTCAGACAAATCTTCTTTACGAGTTTTGGAAGAGAGATTCATTGCTGCTTTTTCCTTGATGGGGATTCAACATGACACGGTAGCAAACATCAACTCTTTCAAGCAAGGCGAGACTGAGAGTGTTAGAGACTGTGTAAATAGGATGAAGCATTACATTAATTGTTGCCCAGAAGATGAGAAGCCCACCCAGAGTCGATTAATTTCTCTCTTCTTAAAAGGACTCAAAAATTCAACACTGCATACACATCTCTATGCAAAGAAGCATACAAATTTCAATTAGTGTTGCCATGATGCTATGGATTTCACAGATAACTTCAAATTCTAAGATGGTACTGGCCCTGAGGTGAAACCTAGAGATCAGTGGGGTGATGAGACCAAAGTTCAGGGTCTAGCACGCTAGTAAATCCAGACCACATAGCTAACCTAGTACTAAGGAGATTGGGACAAACCTATCGCCCACCCATGCAGCCACAACAACAGTAGCAGCGAATGAGAAGTGTACTACCTACAGGTCCTCATCTTTGTGGAGCATGTGGCGGTAACCATAAAATCGAAGAATGTAATACCTTTTCTCCTCTAGTCACAAACCAACCCACAAAGAAGTGGTGCCAGGCCTGTGCTTGGAACTTTACCCACACCACACAGGAATGTACTCGCATTGCAAGAATGAGACAAGAGCGTGAGCAGCAAAGGGGTGGAGTGGCTCCACAAATGCATCAACAGTATACTAATTTTGAACGTAAGCCACTGATGGCACAAGAGCAAGCACGACCTGTACTTGGAGCTCAACCTCCTGCTCCTGGGATTGCTCATGTGAGGTTTGTTGACTACGACAATTCAGATATGTGTAGAGACTTGGTAAACCCAAGCTATGTGGAGGAGGAATATGCATCATATTCATCCAAGGAAAATCTCCTTGAAAATCCCGCATATCCAAGCCAAGCCGCACTGGAACCTCAACCCAGGGGAACAAAATTCTTTGATGTTGCTAGGCGGCTACCAGCCTAGGACTCCAGGCCCCTCAGGTCAATGGCAGCAAAGGAAAGTAGAAGCCAAACTAATGGGCCCTTGTTATGAGTGCGGAGAACCCCATTGGGCTCGTGATTGTCCACATCGCCCAAGGCAAGCAGCTCGATCCAATACAACAGTACCACAGTTTCCACCAATTGAAAGATATTGTCTAGGGTGTTGTGTAGAACACTTTCCAAAGGATTGTTTGCTGAAACCACATGAGGAAGGCACCTCTCAACCAAAGGTTTCACTCAACTTTGTAGAGGGAGTTCCATCGCCACCTTCATCAGAGAATGAGGATGTCGTGCCACTTGTCATGACTAGATCACAGACACGAAATGCCAAAATGCAGACTGATGAGACACCTCGAACTAGGGATGCAAAGGCAAATCTAGTGGACAAGACCCTACATTCCAATAGAAAAAGGACCACTAGGAGGAAAAAGAACCGCAACAAGCAAATTAAGAGTGCATCCACTAGTTCTCAAGAAGTCTCTAAACAAAACATGAAGGATCAAGCTTTTACATCCCGAGAAGTGCATGAGGAGCATCAACCTCAACCTGGGCCTAGTGCTAAACAAGATGAGGCTAGTACAACCGGATAGTTCAGGGGGTTCTGTTTTTGTGGATAAGGTGAACGAGACTCTAGATGCCATCATTGATGCTCATAGAAGTTGCATAGCAGCTTTATCTGCTACCCAAGAAGCTTCAAGAATACCCAAACCCTCGTGATGAGGAGAAGATCAATCTAGCTGTACATCAGCAACTCATTAGGGAAGCTCAATCAATACTTGAGGGTCCACCTCCACCTATCCCTCGGGGCCCAACCTCTCTTAAGCCAACATTAGAAACCATACCAGAAGTGTCATCAAGTTGGGAAATGAAAAGTGAGCTGATCTCACAAGCTCATAGTAGCGAAAAGTCTGCACCAATTGACACCCCATTGAAAGAAGGCATTCTGCCGCCACCTAGTCTTGCCTTCCCATGCAATGATGAAGTTATTGATGCTAACGAGGACATGGCAAATGAGATGTGGGCGGTAGTTCATGAGAAAGTTAATGAGAATATGTCCTCTATTATCTCATATCCATTCTCTGAGGTGGATTTTACCAGGGGCACAGAAAACAACTTTAGACGCCCAAGCATCCAAGAGGAAGTTCAAACAATTGTTTCTCCTAGAAGTAAGCATACAATGAAAACCTTACCATCTTATTTGGGAGAATATGAGAACTGTTCTCAAACCTTGAGGATACCCTCCATGCATAGAAGGTTGACAAAGGAGATGGATATGGGTATCGTGCAAGCTATTTTGTCAGCACCAGTGGCTTGTACCATACCTTTGCTTGATTTGATAAAGCTTCGTCCAGAGTTGTGGAATGATATTGCCACATGTTTGTCAGAGCAGGTATTGCTACAAAAGGGTCACCACCATCAATGTACTATACACCCTGAGACAAAGCATGTTATGCCAGTTCCTATCAACAAAGTAGGAAAATTTTGTGAGGACGATCAGGGAAATGCTACCCTCCCATTAGAAGTGCGAAAAGTAGCTTCAACTGCAATACTTGATAGTGGTGCAGGAGTGGGCATTGAGACAAGGTCCATTTGGGAAAAGTGGGGCAAACCAGCTATTAGGAGTGCCAGGATGCGCTTGCAGCTAGCAAATGGAAGCTTAGAACATCCCATTGGGCTGCTAGAGAACATATTGGTCACCGCATGTGGGATTGAATATGAGCACACATTTGTAGTAGTGGATTTTGGAAAGCATCGGCTTGTAAAGGGGGTGGATCTGAAGGGAAAGGAGACATTATTAGAAGAGAATGTCGATAGGATTTGGCTGAAAACCTTCTAAAGTTGGAGGGAGAGAATAACGGACAGACTTAAGGCGGTGCCTGGTCAGATTATATGCAATGTCTCGTACACCGCCAAGTAGAGGAGTACCTCCATATCGCTCCAACGGATGTTTATATACTCATTGAAAAGAATATAGAGATCAATGACAGTATTGTGCTTACTTGTTTAAGGTGTGTACTCTTCACCTTTTTTTGAATGCTTTCTTATTTTGATTTCTTTTTCCCTTTCCTAATGTTTTTAATTCAATCTGCAGGGTACTGTTGAAAGAGCTTTTGTCAGACCAGGCAAAGCAAGTATATATTTGTGATCCTTTGGTATCAACTATCTTGATTTACCCGTTGTGCTGATGAGGACCTTGCTCCTTATTTCCAGGGAGTTAGTCCCGGGTACCTGCTTTGTTGTGCTACCATGTATAGAGAAGTATGTATTTTCTTTGGATTTCAAGCTGTTGATGGAATTTAAGTTATTTGTTGCCTGTGTTAGGTTTCTTATATTTTTTGTTTACTTTCTCAATTTCAGAGGGCACTGGTTTGCTTATTTAATAAATGTGGTGAAATGCCAGATAATTTTTATGAATAGCCTTCTCAAAATGCACGGACAGTCTAAATTGTAAGTCATTATACTTTATATCATTTCCTTCTTGCTTCCTAATTGTTGATTGTAAGTCATTCTTTATATCTTTGACTGTAGGGCATGTAAGAGGGCGATTGCATTGATTAAAACTCTATGTCCTGAATTGAAAAAGGATATAGAGTGGAGATTTCTCAACCAACCCGTTCCTATGCAAAAGGATTCGCACTCTTATGGCTGGCACGTAGTCGCAAATTTCTGGAAGTTCCTCCTTTCCAAGTACACTAATTTTGAAAGTTGTGTAAGTTTCTTGTGTCACTGTAATATAATTTCTCTATGTTCATTTCATGAGAGATCCCACATTATTCTAATTGACTTTTATGTTGTTTTGTAGTCTGTTCGCTCAAACAAAATCTGGCTGTGGAGTGTGCAGGCAAAGGCAATAAACATTATCCTCAATAATGCAATTACGCCTGATGACCCTGACTCGCCACTTCCACCAGTTGTTGCTGGCAGTAGTGCATCAAAGAAGAGAAAAAAGATGCCGTTTCATTCCCCTATTAAGCATTTCAACTTTAAACAAGGAGTCCCTGAGAAGGGAAGAAAGGGCAAGGCAAAGAGAGGAAGCTTCCATTTACAGGCAGCAAGGGCAAGGACAAGGTAGGCAAGGTGCCAACAACAAAGGAGACAAAGAAGAAGGCCAAGGTGCCGAAGGCTGTGAGTCAAAGGAGGAGGCCAAGGCTGAGTCAAAGGAGGAGGCCAAGGCTGTGAGTCAAAGGAGGAGGCCAAGGCTGAGTTAAAGGAGGAGGCCAAGGCTGAGGCTACAGAGCCCGAAACCGCCTAGAGACAACGTTGTAAAGATGAATCTGTATTTTTATTAAGCTCGGCTCATATTTGTATAAACATTCTATATTTTTATTGAGCCCTACTCATTATTGTATTTTGTGAGTATTGTGCTTTGCCATAATAAAATAGATTGTTAAGAATTTTTATTCTCATAACTTATCTTTGGTTAAAACTGAATTTTAAAGACGTTTGCTTCAAAATCATTTTATGAGTACTTTGTAGAGTAGACACATGTCCATGTAGAAATTTTTCATCACATTAGTCATTGCTAAGATACAACAGTTCACACAAGTCTTATGATGACTTCTATTGGGCCTAAGTCCCTCGATACAAGACCTTTCTAATTCTACACGATAGATTTTTCCTCCGTCTTCTTCTCTAGGTTGTTCATCTGAAGAATTCTTTGATGCACCTCTTTGGCTTCATCTATTAGTTTATCTACATCTTCAAGGTCTTTCTTGAATCTTTCAGATATTTGGATAGGTTGATCATCTGTATTCCCAACAGAGGAATAGGAGTCATCATCAGAAGAAATAGCTAAAATAGCTGGCCTAGCAACCTTGCTAGGAACAATCCTCTCATTAGAAGAATTTGCATCCATGGGTGGCTTTTGTATAGAGCTTATAAGTTGTAAGATATTATATCCTCAATTCCCTTATGGACTGGTCTTTATATACTGTTTTGGATGGACTCTGAAACCATCGACATAAAAAAACCATGTGCTGTAAATCTGTGTGCCACTAAACCATTTTGGAATAGGAACCCTAGTACCTACACTGAGCTCACCATTATTGTGCACACATAAGACAGCTTTAGAGTAAATTTGTTGAGTTATAACTTTAATATAAAAATCTAAATTCATAGCTGTTACAAGAAAAAAATTCATTGCCCAGTACACTTTTTTGAGGGCAAGGACTTTACAAATTAAATATACTTGAAGTAGCTTCAAAATTCATAAAATTCAAAATCCCCATTAATTGAGCGATATACCATCAACATCCCAATCGGGATCTACCAAGGTCTTTGGCTCTAGTCATTTTTGAATCTTCCTGTTGTTTACCTTGAATTGTGCTCTACTAATATCCTCACCTCCCACAATATTGAGGTGCTCTCTAATATTTAGGAGGCTCGAATGTCTACTTGCACCTACAACTTCCACTGCACCACTGGGCAACTGAACGCATATGTCGAGAGGCAAAACAACTTGTTCATCTACTTGCATTGGGACCCAACAACTATTCTTTTTCATCCACCCCTCATAATAGAAGCATATGTGTAGTGTGGCACGAGCTTTGAGATACTGAAATGAGACACTAGATTCTACTATATTGCACTTGAATGTGTCATCCTTATATATCCATTCTACAGTCCTCTACCGGTCTCCAAGCAAGGCTACCATGTCATTACCTAATACCTTCTTGCACACAAACATGGTAGGTGTTTGTGAGAAACAAAATTGATTGAACATCTTGGAAAAAAGATACTCTAATGTATTGTAATGTCTATTAGCTTTCAATTCTTACATGCCAATTTCGTAGGTCTCACAACTGTAGGATATCTAATTTGTGGTCCATCGCTTGTATCCAAACAAGCACATGCACTAAAGAAAGTGGTGTATGATGAACATCATCGATTTCTTCCTCCAAACCACCCTAATTATACTCCATAAGAGGTTTCTCCGATTGTGATGAGAGGTGCAGAGTGGGAAGCCATGTGGCATTTGCCTCCTACAATACCATTGGAGGGAAGGTGGAGAGATCGAGAGTGGGACGAGAGATGGAGGGTGACTCCCATCATAGCACCCGCGGGCATGAAAAGGTACTCAATCTTTTATCATCTACCATATTAGACACAGTTAAGAATAAATCATCTTTTGGATCCAATGCACATTTTTAAGAATGTGGCATCAATGATTTAGGACCATCTAATTGGTTAAAAAGACACCATGCAATAAGGGGTGACCTAAAGGATATTAGGGAAGTCAATGACAAGGTGGTTTTACCAAACGCACCATGGAGGTTGACAACGCAATAGGAAAAGAATGTCAAGATTCAAATTTCATATTTTCGTACACCAACCGATGTAATGCACTCATTAAAGAGTGCATTTACAATAACAAAAAGGAAGGGTGAGCATCAATTTTATGGTCTCAAATCACATTATTGGCATAAGATGATGCAGGTACATACATAAATATATCTATTTTTTGGTAACTCCGCAGTTTATGTTGTGTGGACTCTATATTGATCTTTTATTGTTTTCAAAAATTGATTTCACTACTTCATACTTCCAATATCAATTGGTGGATGCAGAGAAGAATACCATCTATAAATTAGGTGGAATGGCAAGGTGAACTCTAATAAAAACTATAGATTTGTGCGTTTGGTATAACATATAGCTTTAAAATTATCTATTCTTCTTTAATTTATAATTTCTTCCTTTGTTGAATAGGTGGATAGTGTCAAACGAGATTCATCTAGATTGCATTGAGAAGGCTCGAGTTAAGTCAATTGAGGCAATGTGTATGTTTAAAGAAAGCTTTCCAAGAGGCATACTCACAACTCAATTGCACCTTCTAGTACATTTGGTGGATGAGGTGGCTATATATGGCGTTGTTCATAGCCGATGGATGTTCTTTCTCTTGAACGCTTCATGAAAACCTTGAAGGGATTTGTGAGGCAAAGGGCAAGGCCAGAAGAAGGAAGCATGACAAATGGATGGCTGGTGTAAGAATCCCTCGTATACATCTTTGAATATTTGAAAGAAATCGATCCATCTATGCCTAGATTCATGCATAACGATGAGGATGAACAAATGGCATCACATGTGCCACATGGAAAAGGATGCATTCGAAAGATGGATGAGTCCATGTGCAGGAAAAGGTCATTATATTTTGTCTTCTTAACACTTCTGTGATGGAAAAGTGGATTGGGAAATATGAAGATGTAAGAAAGATAAGGATAGATGAGAGGAGAGCATTAAGAGATCAACACAAAGGTACCTGGCATACCCACCCAACCTAAAGGCTCTTCCAAAGGATTGCAATATTGAATGGCTTGAAGCTGAAAGGGCGGGAGACGAGATTACAACACAATAATGGAAGTATGCAGGGGGATGCGGCTACCATGTAAGTAAAGATGTTTTTCTAAGACATATAATGTTGAATACTAAATTGCTTACATATAAGTTATATTAAAGATTTTTTATTGGGTTGCAGTATAAAGTGCATAATATAATGTGGTCAGAAGGTGGACATTTTTGCACTCAACGTGTGGAGTTGAAGAGAATCACATATGATTGTGGTGTAATGTCAAGTTTTGACCAAGAAAATTGAGCTAGTAGAAGATATAATAATATTATAGCAGAGAAACTTGAATATTGTGGAACAATTCAAGACATCTTGGAGATTGGATTTAGAGCTTTCAAAGTGTTCATCTTTGATTTTTATTGGTTCAAAGTGGTATATAAAGGTACTCAAGCAACCGTCAAGAAGCATCCAAGCGGATTTTTTGCAATTGACTCAACTAAATTATGGCAAGATTCAAGAGACACATACATTCTACCCACAACATTGTGAACATGTTTACACTTGATTTTCAATTTTGATGAATCTATAGATAGAAGGAAGACATTGTATATATTTTCTTGTAAATATTTTGTGGTTCTTTATTTTAGGTTGTGTTTCATCCGGAACAAAGAGATCCTAATTGGTGGTATGTAATACAAGTTGCTCCTCAATCTAAACGTATATTTCAAGATCAAGACGTTGAAGAAGAAATGCATGGTGGACAATTAATGGAGGATGCAACTAACAATCAATATGATGAGACGAGGATGACCATGATGATAATACCTCTACATCTTCTTCAAGTAGTGGAATAGGACTTTGTATTGATATAGGAGCCATTGAAATGATGGATTTAGAGATAGACCAATTGGCATGCATAGATTTATTATAAGATGGATTTGATCATGACACAAATTAAATATATATCATCATAACATATGTACACATTGATCAGTTTGTATAACGATTTGATGATTTTGTTGTTTTATTTTAAAAATATTTGGATGTTTGTCAAGCTTTTTAGGTTTTAATTTATTTTAAGTTTTTATTTCCACTCAATTTCAACACTCTAATTTTTTTTTCCAGCATCACGGCGTTTATGACGGTGCTTATAGCGGCGTTTTTATAGCGCCACTTATAACGGCATTCAATAAGTGCCACTAATAACGGCACTTATAGTAGCGATGTAACACAAAACGCAGCTAATGGTGCCTTCTCTTGTAGTGTGTGGATAAGGTTTCATGGAAGGAGAATCATAGGGTTTTTCTCATTTTTTCTCTCTCTCTCTCGAATTCAAAGCAAGACTCTATGTGTGTGTCTTTGTGGCTTTACGTAAAGTGGTTGGAGTATATGTGCGTATCACACACGAGTTTTCTAGCCCTAGTCGTCAAGGAAGAGAGACGAAGGCAGCACCATGCACAACTGCAAGCACTTAATTTCCAAAGGAGCAGTAGTAGCCATGGCAAAAAGGACGGACTTTGAGCCACACTTCCATGCCCGAGTGGGCGGATAGGGGGAAAGCCTTGACATATGGCAGAATGGCAAGCCGTGAGGTCAACCTCCCCAATTGTGGAAGGGTAGCACGGCAACAAGACAAACCTTGTGCATTGAAAAGCAACACAATACAGCAACATGTGACCAACTGCAAGCCAGAGGAGAGAGTCCCAATTAGATCTGTGCACAGCCAATGAGAAAACCTCCTACAGAGACGGCAATGCACAGAACACATGTCAACAACACATGAAGAAGACTTGTCTCTCTCTATCTTGTGGTAGCGCGCATGAAGTTTGTGCAACCAGACGCACTCACACACGGCAACCCCCCGCGAGTCACACACACATGAGGAGAATGGAAGTGCACCCTCTCAAAGCATTGTTGAAGATGACAGCCAGTCGTGGGGGAGACACATTAACAAAGAACAGCAACTCATTTGTAGATCAAGAAAGGATGGTTGACACGGACAGGTTTTGAACTTATCGTCCCCTCCTCCAAGGGAAGTGCCTTAACCACTCCATCAATGCTGGGGGAGGCACACCAATGCTGTCAAAGGCCTTATTTGCCCTCCACCTACGTCTCAAAGATCCATAGTCTCCTAGCCCCATGGCTCATTAACTAAGGCTAAAACACCAAGGTGGTCATCATCAGAAGGGGTGGAAAAGCCAAGGTACTTGTGGTAGAGGTCCTTCCAGAGGGAACCCACGACAACGTAGCTCATCCTCGGCACATCGACACGCATTAGGGTTGTACACTCACTGGCAATCTCGTACTTGTGTTCATTTTTGCATCGTTATTTTTACATTGTGTACTCATTGTCTATCATTTGCACTCATGGCATCGAGTGATAGCCTAACCTTGACCTCTAGGGGTGTTTCCAGGGTCTTGTCACCTTTCTCCGCGCCTTGACACAAGTTGAGCTTGCTTGTATATACGACAAGAAATACATGCACATCAGATAGAGGCCATTCATCCTCCACTGACAACCCAAATTGGCATGCATGAGACTGGTGGCTCTCATGGTGTGACCCAACCCTTACCATTATCCTTTGACGACCCCATAGATCAGTCCATAGTGGAGTTGAAGATGACCTACATTTGGGAGTAGATGACATAGATCTAAACACTACCCAAATGAACCTAAACACGGATGAGGACCTCCTAGACACTACCCAAATGAACCTAAACACGGATGAGGACCTCCTAGACACTAAGGAGGAGGATGATGTAGATAAGCAACCCGATAAGGTTCCCGCCCAAGAGGTTTCGCATGAAGCCCTCTTGCAGTTGTTTAAAAGAACCTAGACTTTGGAGCAAAACCAACAAGATATCTTGAAAGTCCTTTGGGACATACACCACTGTTTAGGGGGCCAATCAGCAGCCTCATCATTTCCTATTGAGTTCCCTCAATCGAGCAGAGTGAATTTCAACTCTACTCAATGAGATTCCATGCGATCTACACAAAGACAATCCATAGCATTTGCCACGTAGTTTGGAGCGGTTGTTGCGAACATCTTCAAATATCTCAAAGTGCCAGTCTTTGGGGGGGAGAAAAAAGAACACAACAAGGATGTAGTCAATATATTTTTGTAAAAAAAATTTGACCTACATAACCTTAGGCGTACACCTAAGGAATATAGAGTAGTTGAGACCAACCTAATGTTGATGCGCAAGGCATATAAATGGTAGATAAGCCTAGCCAATAGTGCTAGATAGCCTCACACTTGGGTTGAGTTTGAGAGCACATTTTATAATTAATTTTTACCTGTGAACAAGCTTCAAAGGTCATGGCATGAGTGGGATAGATGCGCCATAAGGGGCATAACACTCACACAGTATATTTCAAACTATCTTAAGATAGTTTTGAAATTGTAGAGAATCGATGCATTCCAAATTTTGCACAAATTTATGCATGGTTTAGAACCCGAGTACGAAAACTATGTGCAACCCAAAGAACCTAAAGACCTCAACGAAGAGATCAAGTACACTCAAATATATGATGATATATCTTGTAGATCGCAGCCAATTTTCAAACAACAGTTTAGGAAGGGTAGGGCATCAAAATTTTAAAGAAATTTTTTTGGGAGTGATAAGGGACATGGGGGACAAGGGGGGCACTGGACCAACAAAAATTAAAAAATCTCACAAAGTAAGGAACCCCACACACATGCAAAAGAAAGAGCAATATGAAAAAGTAAAAAAAGATAATTTATGCTTTTTTCACTGCTTCAAACCCAGACATAGTAAGGTAGCTTGTCCAAAGTTGGGTGCTGTGGACATAATTCCAATGAGGCTAAGAAGGATATGAAGCCTTCTAGGCAAGTACATGGTGCAAGTCTTGCCTCTCTAGACCGTAGAGTTTAGGGAGGTGACCTCCGTCACACTGATAGCATCCACGCATGTAGTGTTACACTGGCAATGTGGCAGCGTTGTTTGGCCCATGTGATTTGATTTGAATGCATGGTTTGATCAATGACCGCAGAGTCATCATGATGATCGACAATCGTGTCACACACAATTTTCTTAACTATGCATTGGGGTTAAGAAATATAAATTACCTGAAACCCGTAGAGCGATCATAAGAACATGGTCTTATTAGAAAATGGCTTGATAAGATCGTTTGGGACACTGGTTTTAGGAGTGCCTATCTCATTCCAAGGTTATGAGACCAAACTTGACTTTCAAGTGATGTACTTGACTAGAGCTAATGTGATACTAGGGAGGGAGTGGTTATTCCACTTGGGCCCTATCTTGTGTCGTAGTTATTACCAACACAACAGCTTTGAGTTTATGCATGAGGGTAGAATCATTACATTTCATGGTGAGCATGATGTGCCGCATCACCGTTGATTTGTTCCATGGAGTAATACCATGCCATTGAGCTCGACCAGGTTGATCAGGTATATTCTTGTACTCTTTTTTTTAATGATGCTATTATTTCCTATTAACCACTATGGTTAACATTACCTTTAGCGTGGCTACACTTATTGTAATCCATCTTTGGTAACCACGCAAAACGCTTAATGTAAAAAAGATATGGGATGACCAAGCTTACTTCTTGTGTCATTCTAGTCATGAGGAATAGTTGAACATAGAGCTAGGAACACTAGTTTTGGGCCCCCAATTGTAAATGGGCGGTCGACCATTGTAAACTATGAGCTCTTGTATATAAGTCATTTTATGGAATATGAAAAGGGACAATCCCATTAGTCTCATTTAAGCTTTGCCTCTTCTCTCTCTCTCTCTCATTTGAGCTTGTGGATGTATGCTTGCTTGTGTTTGCTTACTTGCATGCTTGATTGTTGGTGTGTGCTTGTAGGGATGATGATGTTCTTACCTCTCTCCTTCTCTCCCCTCTCTTTGCTCTCTACCAAGTCTCTCTTGCATGTATGTGGCATGAAGTGAAGGTTGAGCTTCCCATAGCTCCTTCCTTCTTGCTCCCTATCTAGCCATTGAATCTCTACTTGGGTGACACAAGTAGAGGTGGAGTGAGCCCCTAGCGGCTTCACATCGAGGAGTTAACTCTCATTAGGGTTGGATAAGTGCAACTCTCGGGAATCTACCCTTGCATGTGTCTCTCTTCTCTTCTCTCTCCCTCTTGTGTGCTCTTGTGTGCAAGGTAATATGTTAGGCTTAACATCTTTGGTGCTACTGCCAACCAAGGAATGCATTTAGCTTAGGGTCCTCCACGTTATTCATTTGCTAGAGTCCTTATTAGGCCGGTTGGAGTGCAAATCCACCAGTTTTTGTTTTTGTTTTTTAATGGTTAATTTGAACCCTCAATTGTACCAAAACATAGTGATTAGCATTGATTAATCACTGATTAGTAAATTAATCCATTATTTTGTATGCAGAAAATAGAGTATGCGGGGAGTCCAGATCTGGTACCTTAGACTTCAAATGAGCTCAAATGCTTTTAAAGCCATCAATAGCAATAAGTCTAGTAGAGGATTAAGCCAATAAACACAAGATTTGACCAAATATTGAATGCTTAATCTCTGTTTTACCAAAGTCACCTGGCAGATTTGATGAAGAGCTTGGATCTCTTGATCAAATTGAATTCTGTCTTCACCAGCTTGTAGAGCATGCTTGAAAACACCTTGGGCTAAGAGGAATTAGAGCCATTGTAACTGAGTTGGAAGAAATCTCAAATCCCCTTCTGAAAAACGGTGCCTGCAAAATGTGCTACCGCTGGCGTTGTACGCTGATTCGCTTCAATTCCTTTGAGATGCTTGTAGCCCCTTGAGTCTAGTTTAAGTACCTAAAAGGGCTTGGCCTAATTTTAAGTGTGCAAGGAGAATGAACTCCTCCACTGGCTGGGGGTACAGAGGTGAGTTGAAAAAAAGAGGAAAAATTATAATTAGCTCCTAATCCTAATTAGTAAAATGATTAGCAAGATAATGGGCTCACAAAATGATGGAGTCTAGGCATGGCTCTGATACCATGTTGAAATTAGGGCAATGTGATGAGCTATGGTGGATCAAATACTAGAATCAATATCATTAACAAGTGATTAGCAAATAAAGATGTAATTAGTGAGTAATTAGCAAATAGCTTAATGTAGGCATGGATAATCAAAAACCAACAAATTCTCATTAGGCCAATGCCTCAATTTATAGAGTTTACATCCAAGCATCAAATCCCACTGATTTCTCCTTGATTCACTCCACCTCTCCCAGAATATCTCCACCTCTTTTGCTTGATTCTCTCCACCTCTTCACTTTTCCCAGAATATCTCCCAGAATATCTCCACACTTCCTAAATCTTCTCATGCTACCCTTTATTCTCTCCCAGTAGATTCTTCTCACCTTTTCACAGGTTCTTTCACATTTACTCATCCTCTTTTACATCCTCTAACCAAGGGCTTGTTCCCGCACACACCCTATTCACTTCTATATTTCAACAATGGTGAGATGGAGCTACCAGTCCTTGCCGTCCCCCCACAAATCCAACTCATCAACCTTCATTATAGGAGCATCCGACTCAAGCTCTTCCAACACAATGTCTTTTTGGATGAGCCCCTCTCCCGCCAGACCTACACCTATCTCCTCACCAAGCTCCCTATCGTCGCCAGCATTACCCTCCTCCCCCACTTCTACTTCCAAGGCCTCATATCCTTCAACCACCCCCACGAATTCTATGAGATCCTCCCCACCCTCTCCAAGCCATCTTGTTTAACTGGAGTCATCGCCTCCACTTCCTCTTCCCATCTGATCGAGTTAATGTTATAGACCTATCTATTCCAGAAGGTATGTGCCCATACCCCTACCCCTCCCCCCACCAGAGGATGATGCCTTGCACTATCTACATGGTAGGAGCTGGCATGTGGTTAACGAATCTTACCTCTCCCTCCGCACACTGATACCCTTCCCCTTTAGTCCACAACAGGCCTCCTTATCTTATACCACAAGTGTCATGATGTTAACAATCCTAAAATGGGATTGATCATGGTGATAGACACAAGATTAAGCATAAAATTAAGGTGGGTTATACCACACTAAAAATTTCATAATTAGAGAGAGAGAGCGAGAGAGAGAGAGAGAGAGAGAGAGAGAGAGAGAGAGAGAGAGAGAGAGAGAGAGAGAGAGAGAGATTGCACAGTCAACACTTGTTCTCTTGCATTCCACAAATGAACCATACAATGATATAGGCCTTCTAGCCTTATCCCACTTTACACATCATCATCCATGTGGCACTCCCTTTTCCACTCTTTTGGTTAACACTCACACACCATACAATATAACATGTGGCATTCTTATCTTACCACAATATCTTGCACCTCTAGGGTGCTTTCCCACATACACACAACACTGCGATTACATCTCTTAGCACCCCCTCTTAATCGAGGTGTTTCACAACTCACCTATCACCCATATGAATGTAGCATTGTGTACAACTGCAATCACTACCTCTCAACACTCCCCCTCAATGATGGTACACTGGAGTGTCCATCAAACGAACATGTGTGCACATGTTTACCATCTTAGACACCAAATTAATTTTGAGTTGACTCGCTCACAGCGGAACCACTGAGTCCGATTTGAACATCGAAGTTCGAGTGGGAACCAACCCATGCCGCACATGCACCTCGCACGTGCATCGCTCATGCACACATCATGAAAACCATTTTGAGCTTCTCGGTGAGCTCGGGTAGGGCAACCCTCATACTAATGGGTGAATACACATCTCGTTTTGAGCACGCATGCTCAGGAACGGTTGCCCCTAAGTACATGGGTGAAACAAATACAATGCCTTTTGGCCGAAGCTGGGCAACAAACTCGTGTAAGAAATTCATCCCCATGACTTTATTTTTATAAAGCCGATATTCCCCGATATTTCAAGGCGATTAAAGCTTTTGTGTGTGTGACTTACATTTTTTCGTTTTGACTGAAAAGGGGCCCCATGTGTGCGAACTAAGGTGCATGTTCCATATAAACATGGTCTTGATTGACAAAAGAGAGTTTGGTGTAAATCTACCCTTATATGAATTAAGGGTCTTTAACCTTTAAAAAAAATGAATTTTCTTGATTCAAATTTCTCCCCTTGGCATTTTCTGAACCTACCATTCAAGCACATGCTACATGCTACGTTGAATGCCCTCTTTACTGCACTTGGCTTCTTATATGTGGGCAGATTTGAGACCTATGGGTTATCGGCCCACACGCTCTACAACTCGAGTTTGACTTTAACTATAGGCTTTGTCTTCTCCACGCTGCCCTGAACCTACATTTCACACCGGCCATGGCTTACTCCTCTATATTGGCTACAGTTGTCACTGTTTGTTGATAACAAGCGCGTTGCTGCCTTGGGTTCTTTGCTATGAAGGGCCTCAGTTCCTTGGCTTCACCACCAACACACTTGCTGATGGAGTCATAGCCATTCGTGCTACCGCTTCTTATGGGCGGCTTCGATTATGAGTGGGAGAGTCCGTAGGCATATGTTGCTCTTTGTCTCTTCTCTTATCAGCTCCAACTCTTCCTCGTTGCTTTTGTTAGCCTCGTCAAAGTCATGATGACATGGTTACAGTACCACCTACTAGCGGCTTTTCTTTCTTATGCAAACCTGCTAGCGGGTTGTTTGAAATATGCTATAGTTCATTGCTCTCGGCAATTGTTGCCTTCAAGCTCATGTGAGCTCTGCACTTTTATACATAGAGACCGTGCCACTGTTTACTCTCTGCTTGTAGTGCACTCAGTCTGCCTTGCTTGTATTCTTCCCAGCTACTTGTATTCATTTGACTGTGTGAGCTCGTTGCTTTGGCATTCAACCAAGTTTCGTATGCGGCTCATTCTTGACTGCACTTCTTTGCCTCTTGAACCCTTGCATGAAGTTCACATTGACCACTAACATGGCCAAAATGAGCTCCTAATTGAGCTCCACAACCACCATGCTTCTTCTTTGCATGCTATCTAAGGTTCTTCATATGTGCATCACCCTTGTGCACTCCTTTGTGCTTCCTTCCATAAAGCACTCACCATTTTCTCATGCCTTTATGAGCATCAAAATCAGCAAAAAACCAAAAATTTGCAATAACATAGTGCTTCTCATTGAAGCTTTCTCCAACTTTCATGTTCCTCCTCTTGACATGCAACAAATTACAAGGGTTCTTCTTCACATGGTCTCTCAAACAAAACCATAGGTGCATAAACCAAAAAAATGAAAGCATTCAATAGCTTCCACACAACTTGCTCCTCTTTATTGAGAAAACTAACCAGCACTATCCCTTTTTGGTGTGCTCAGACATGGGCTTCATTCCTTGCCCGCACTGCTTGCCCCTTTCTTGGACAAGCTTACACCTTCTCATGCTCTTTGCCCAAGTGCAAGAGCCATGGGATTCACTCATCCCATAAATCAGCAACCCTTCTTTACATTCAGCATTCTCCAATACTCACCAATACTTTAATGAGGCAAAATCTACAAAAAACCAACCTTCAATGTTGCAAAAAACTGTAATTTGCACCTTCCTTGATGATGAGGCAACTTCCAAGACTTCATCTTTACTGAAATCTCCATTTTGAGCTTCCATGGCAGCTTCAAGACTCTCTCCAATTGTCAACAACATAATCTCTCTCGAAGTGCAATACTAATGAGACGAGTGTGCTTACTTTTTTTTCATTAATAAACTGAAAATAATGCTTAATCAATGAACTCATTACCATGAAAACTATACATAAATATTCACCCATGACCAAGAGCCCACCCAAGCTCTAATACCATGTTAACAATCCTAAAATGGGATTGATCATGGTGATAGACACAAGATTAAGCATAAAATTAAGGTACATTATACCACACTAAAAACTCCATAATTAGAGAGAGAGAGAGAGAGAGAGAGAGAGAGAGAGAGAGAGAGAGAGAGAGAGAGAGAGAGAGATTGCACACTCAACACTTGTTCTCTTGCATCCCATAAATGAACTATACAACGATATAGGCCTTCTAGCCTTATCCCACTTTACACATCATCATCCATGTGACACTCCCTTTTCCACTCTTTTGGTCAACACACACATCATACAATATTACATGTGGCATTATTATCTTACCACAATATCTTACACCTCTAGGGTGCTTTCCCACATACACACAACAAAGCGATTATATCTCTCAACACATGAGAAAATGGAGGTCATGGCACCCACTGGAATCTGCCAATTCAACGACTCCTGCGTTACCTTCCCAATGGAATTCACCTCCGCGGAAGTGGTGCAGGCTGAAGCATTTTTTTGATCCCAACAAGGACCAGCGATGCAACCAAAGGTGATCATGCCCTCGACGGCCATGATGGCCACGACAGCTCCAGCCTCCACCCTCACGATCGTCATCTCCTCCACTTCCCCCTCCACCACCCAGTTCATCTCACCCAAGTACCAGCACCCACTCCCACCCCCATCTGGCACATCCACACTACCACTCTTCCCTCCCCAAACCTCTTCTCCTCCCATTCATTTTCCTACACCATCCCCACCCTCACTACCCTCTTTGTCATTACACCTAGGAATGTACACTGTATTCTTTGACATCCCATCCACCTCAACCAAACCCCAGAGGGGTATTTTAATTCAAATTCAAAAAAAAATCCATTAGCTCATAAGTAAAGAGGGGTGGTTTTATTGGGGGAAAATTTTAGTTTAGGGGTTTTTTAAATGCCCCTTGAACGCACGTGATACATATGATTTTTTAGAAGTGTACCCCTCGAGCCTGGAGGCACCCTTTTCCTACTCAAACAATTCATCTAGGAAACCTATTGCAACGCGCCCCATGCACTCCGAATTCAGCCCAAACTACCTACCCACCATAAGAAGATGATGGGCATGGAATGTATTCCATGAGGAGCAGAAAACGAACCCGATGCTACAATTTAATTTTCCTTGGTTCGCTCCTCCAATGGCACAACAGCCATGTACTGAAGACACCATGATCAAGCACTTCAATGAGTTCATCTGTTGCGTATGATCAAGTCCCAGACCTAACTGGTGATCGGGCGATGATCAGATTTTTCAACTTGATCATCATGTTGGTGGAGTCCTTTCCAGATTGGGACCACTACAACAAAGGCACACAACAGGACTTGGCCTTCGACATCAACAAAGGCCCAACGCTCAAAGAAGAGACTTTTGGCTATTATGAGCAGGTCATGTGGATGCCTGCTTGGTGCTTGAAGACATGATGGAGACAACCTTCTAGATCTATAGAGTCTTCCATCAAGCCCCCCTACTCCAACCTTGTGCTGCAACTTCATCCGAATATACTCGATCTACTACAGATAGATCTGGCCAGCTACGAGGGGATGGACCTAAATTAGGAAGGGGGGTATGTTAACCACTTTGGTTAACATTACCTTTAGCATGGCCACACTTATTGTAATCCATCTTTTGTAACCGTGCAAAGCGCTTAATGTAAAAGAGACATGGGATGACCGAGCTTACGACTTGTGTAATGCTAATCATGAGGAATAGTTGTACATAGAGCTAGGAACACTACTTTTGGGCCCCTAATTGTAAATGGGTGGCTAGCCATTGTAAACTATGAGCTCTTGTATATAACTCATTTTATGGAATATGAAAAGAGACAATCCCATTAGTCTCATTTGAGCTTTGTCTCTTCTCTCTCTCTCTCATTTGATCTTGTGGATGTATGCTTGCTTACATGCTTGATTGTTGGTGTGTGCTTGTCGAGATGATGATGTTCTTACCTCTCTCCTTCTCTCCCCTCTCTTTTCTCTCTACCAAGTCCCTCTTGCATGCATGTGGCATGAAGTGAAAGTTGAGCTTCCCATAGCTCCCTCCTTCTTGCTTCCTACCTAGCCATTGAATCTCTACCTGGGTGACACATGTAGAGGTGAAGTGAGCCCCTATCGGCTTCACATCAAGGAGTTAACCCTCATTAGGGTTAGCTAAGTGCAACTCTCTGGACTCTACCCTTGCGTGTGTCTCTCTTCTCTTCTCTCTCCCTCTTGTGTGTAAGGTAGTATGTTAGGCTTAACATTTTCGTAGTTGAAACAGAACGTGTACATTAATGACTTTGGTGGAGACCCACTATTTGTAAACCCTGTTTTATCTGCTTGTGATCAAAACATAAAACAGTCCAAAGTTAGAAATGAAAATTTATAAACCCACTATTTGTAGACCTTGTTTTATCTTCTTGTTATCTGCTTGTGATCAAACCTTGTTTTATCTGCTTGTGATCAAAACCTTGTTTTATCTGCTTGTTATCTGCTTGTGATCAAAACATAAAACAGTCCAAAGTCAGAAATGAAAATTTAAAAAATCAAAAGTATATAATTACTTGAAACTTGTTGACACAAGAATATATGGATGACTTTGGCGGAGACCCATTGTTTGTAAACCCTGTTTTATTTGCTTTTATGATCAAAACATAAAACAATCCAAAGTCACACAAATGAAAATATGAAAAATCAAAAGTATGTAATTACTTTAAACTTGTTGATACAAGAATATATGGATGTTTTTCTCAAAGACTTGCCAAATGGTGTTCCACCATCAAGGGCTGTTGATCATACCATGAGGTATTGCTTGGTTCAAAACCAATAAGTAAGCCTGCTTATAGGCTTAGCCACAAGAGGTGGAATGATAGTTGACTGACTATTTGAATAAGGGTTTTATTAAACCTAGTTCTTCACCTTGGGCATCGTCCATTCTTCTGGTAAACAAGAAAGATGCATCTATGTGGATGTGTATATATTGTGCTTTTAATTAGATAATGATTTAAATATAGATCTTAGGTCGGGTTATCATCAAGTCCATATATAGGAGCAGGATGTTCCCAAGACTTTGAGCATGATATTTTACTAAGTTAGATCTTAGGTTGGGTTATCATCAGGTTTGTATATACATAATTCCCGAGGATAGTACCAGGGACAAAGATTAATCTGGATGCCAAAGATGAAGCCAACTCAAATTTACCCCCAACAGTGTATGAGAACTATAGTGCATTGAAAATTGTTAACCCATGGGGTTAACACCTAGGCCAACATTGAGCTTCATTGACCACTCTAGGTGTACATGCACATTGCACACATTATATTATTTATTTGATGCACATAGCCTAAGGTATTTGCCTTAGGTAATGGGGATGATGGGATTGCCCACACCTCATTGGTTGTATTTTTTGTGACTCTCCTATGCTATAATTCTTACCATGTGGCATATGGATAGCCTTGTTTTTGCTATATAATAAGAACATGGGTGAGGGAGAGCTCATTCCCCTATACCCTAGAGTTGGAATCCACTCTCGTGTGAGCTTGCTCTTGTGCAAAGTCTCCTCCTATTCCCCTTGCCCTCTTGTTAGTTCTTGTGTGAGAGAGTGTGTGTTGCAAGGGTGAAAGATCTCGTCTCTTCTTCTTGCCATGTAGCTAATGAGAAGGTGTGAGGTTGTTTTGCAAGAGGGAGGTTTACTTGGAGGAAGATAGGGAGAGTGTAACCTTGGGTTCCTTGCATGTGGAATGGTGAGAGCACTCTATGTGTGAGGGAGCCCTTAACCTTATCCTTGGGATTGTTCATGGTGTTGGAGAGAATGTTATCTCAAGGGTTTTGTATAGTTGTATTATTTATTCATGTGTTTTTTCCATTCATTAGGGTGTTAGGTACTGTAGGTTCTCTCTAATCCTCCCTCTCTCTTCAATCTCATCCCCGAGAGCTTGTGTAAGAGGCAAGCATTTGGAGCCCAAGCCTCCTATGCACCTTCAAACGATGTGCGAACACTCGGGAGCACAAAAAGGCTACACATTGGTTCTGTTGTTACCGGGGACAAGTTCACAAAGGAGACAACATCAACAAACCATTAATGGGCATTTGGACATATTTTGGGCCTTTTACTAATGAAAGTAATTAGGAACGGACCAATAGGAATAGAGGATTGTGCACATTTGGTCTCCTTTGGTCTCCTTTGAATATAGGGAGGGAGACTAGGCTATAGGGAGGGGGACTAGGCTTTCAGTACTAATAATTACACTTGTCCCTTTAAAAAAGTAGGGGGTTTAGGGTAGGTATGATCCCACCATTTTTGTGGATCAAAAAATCCTTAAAATTTTAAATTTTTTGAGATGCCCCCAAAACTCACATTTCCCCCCAAAAACCCATCTCAAATTTCATTGTAATCAAAAATTTCATTTTCAAGTCTGCTTTCCCTCTTGAACATCCAAATTAAACTCTTCCTCCCTTTCTCTTCCATCTCTATCTCATTTGCCCAACCCTAATGAAACCATCAAAGCTCGAAACCCTAAAATTTCTCCTCCATCTTAATCTCCCTCCCTTCTCGGAGCTCCGTCTCTTTCATCTTCAAGGCTCCCGTAAAACCCTAGTCTGCACATCTCTTTCATTTTTACTCTAAACCTAACCTTTGTACTCTAGCTTCTAAGAAGATATGGCTGCACCAAAGAAGACCAAAAGACGAGATTAAGGAGATATCCTTGCACAACAAGAAGGACGATGATGGTGCTTGGGTGGCAGAGGCATTTCGTAAGAGTGCTTGGGTTTATCTATAGCCTGCTACAATCAAGCCTCATTCGAGTAGTTCGACGGTGAAATGTAATGGAGCACCATTGGAAAGGTCGTTTACAAGAGGCTTCAAGAAGGCAAGCAATGGAAAACTAGTGGCCATGGTACAACATTTTTACACAAACAGCACGAGATATCCATCTTCGCCAACAAACTCGATTTCCATACAATTTTAAGTATCGCAGGTAGAAAGGGGCATGTGAGATTTTCTAACAGAGATGTTTCAATCTAAGTCAACTTATTTCTTGTTTGCAGATATTTTTCCTTCAAACATGGTAGAGGAGCAGCCATTGGAAAGCCTTACTGGAACATTTCAAGCATTGCATGCAGACATTGGTCAGGCAATGTTTTCTTGTAAAACAAGTGTAGAACTTCTTAAGGAAAAGGTCTTCTTTTACCGGCACTCCTATTTGGTGCCAAAGCGAATCATTTTTGCATGCTTAGATAAGAATTAATTTATGAGGATGACATACCTGAACACTCTGTATAGCCAAAAAATTATGCATAGTCCACATTAAGATACCCTTGACCATTGCATTGCGGCATGAAATTGGACGAGAAACATCATGCACACTTATGCCTCTCCATAATTTCTCGAGCTCATCAATCAAGGGCTCAAGGTATACATCCATGTTCTTTACCTTGTGCTTCTTGGGCATAAGCAACACAAGCATCAGATGACCTTTCTTGATGGATATCCATGGAGGAATATTGTAATTCACAATAACAATGGGCCATGTGGACCATCATATGGACCTTAATCCAAATGGGTTCACCCCATCCATACCCAATCCAAGCCGTAAATTATAGGGCACATCTTTGAACTCTGGATATCCATCCTCAATGTGAGCCCAAGCTAGTCAGCCACCAGTGGGAATTATCATCATGCCATTTGTTGAATGATGGTTCACATGCCATGTCATTAACTCAATAATGGATTGACATCAGAACATATGTTGAATGCGAGGTATAATAGGAAAGGGCCTCAATACCTTTTGTATAATTTTTGCACCTTGTAGATCCTTCTTGTAGATCCTTCGTGTAAAGATCCTCTCCACAAATTGGACATTGCATGACATTGGCAAAAGCACCCCCCCTTGAATAGTACACAATCATTCTTCTGACATGCATGAATTTGAGTGTAATCCATACCAAGCTTGGAAAGTATTTTTTGAGCATCACTTCTTCATGTGGGCATCAAATTGTTTGTTGGGAGCATCTTCTTTAATAACTTGAGTAGGCTATTCACACTATTATTGCTCCATCCACATATGTTGTTTGTTGCAAGTTGAGGATTTCCAAGCATGCCTGCAAAGTTGAGTATTTTGCACCCTCGTACAATGATATGCTAGGATCATTGTGTAACACATCCTCTCTTTAATGTGTTTCAAAGTTAGGTCTCTTCCTCACCCTCACTTTAAAAAAAGTAAGTGATCATCTCCTTCATAACATCCTCTTCCTCTATCTCATGTGGAGAAAATCCAGGGTCTTCCAAATGTATTGAACATGCTCCACTTTCCAAGTGCTCCTTACAATGCTTGTACTCCTTCCTCAAGTTTCCCCCAATGATAGAATAATGAGGCATATTGTGTAGTACTTGTGCACGAATGTCCATTCCCTCCTCATCCTAATGAACCATATTTAAAAATGACACTCAAAATTACATATGTCAAACCATGAGTTTACATTTTATCTCACAAGTTTATATACTAACCGAGGAATTGGCTTGCATCATCAAGCTGGCTCTGCTCTGCTCTGCTGGCATTGGTTCAAACAATCTCCATTTTCTAATATGCTTCAATGTCACTTAATGTTCATGTACACAAACATTCTTGCATCTTGCACAATTGCAAGGGATTATTCGACCCATCACTACTAGTAGAAGACATCTGTACCTAGCACAAAAAGTGTGCAATTAAAAAACCGAATATGAATACATGCACTAAGTCTAGTAGTGTCAATGGTATATGCATAGGTTTGCTCTTCTCTAGAATTTACCAAGTGTCACTATAAGTGTCGCTATTAATGTCGTTATATAAGCACCGTTAAAGCATCGCTAGTAGGCGTCATTTTTAGTGGCGCTTATAGTAGCGACGCTAAGAAAATTAACTTTTTCAACTTGTGGTGCCACCGACGCCCATCTTTCTCTCCCCCAAAAAATTTCCTTCACTCCTTTCCTTGAGTTCTTGCACCGTGTACTCTTTATATTCTCCTTCCTCTTCACTCATGAGACTCTTTCTCTTCATCACCAAATGGCTATGGCGTAAGCTTTTGAAGTTATTTTTCTCTTATGCTTTATTCTAATGCATTTGTTTAGGGTTCTTCTTCTTCTTCCCCTTCCCCTTGCTATACCTCTTTCTTTTCTTATCCATCACTCTAAAAGTGATGGTGTGACCTAATGATTAGGGTTTGCTTCTATTATGCTTAACCTAATGATTGATAAGAAACATAATGAGATTAAGATTAATGCATAGAGTACTAACCTTCTTCTTTTGCTTCTTCTCCTAAATCTCCTTTTTGTGTCTATGCTTAATGTGTATTGTTCTTTTGTATATTTCTTGTGTTTGGTATGTAGAGTTCATTAAATATGTTGCTATGTGTATTGTTCTTTTGTATATTTCTTGTGTTTGGTATGTAGAGTTCATTAAATATGTTGCTAATCACTCTTTTGCCTTTTTTTATTATGTAAGTCTTGCACTAATCATCTCTTTTAGCTAGATAATATAGAGGTAAGCTCTCTTTTGCTTGTATTCTTTAGGGTTTTGTATCTATGTATTAAGCTTTTAGGGCTTTGTATTACTAATTATTTTGTTTAATCTTTTGTTTTGTAGTTCCTCTAATCCTCTCCTTCAAATTCACAAAAAGAGGTAAGCCCTCTAATCATTTATGCTTTTCATCTACCTATTTTTGCACCCTTGGGTGCTGAGGTTCAAGATTAGCTTAGGCTTAAGCTTAATGCATAGATTAAGCTCAATGCATAGAGCTTAATGCATGCATGAAGCTCTATGCATAGAACTTAACCTATGTATAGAACTTAATGCATATATTAAGCTTAATGCATAGATTAAGTTTTATTCATTAAGCTTAATGCATAAAGCTAATGCATAGATAAATCTTTATGCATTAAGCTTAATGCATCGAGAGCTTAATCTATGCATTAAGCTCTATGCATAAAGCTTAATGTATAGATTAAGGTTTATGCATTAAGCTTTATCTATGCATTAAGCTCTATGTATAGAGCTTAAAGCTTTTTAATGCTAAATCTACGCATTAAGATTTTTGGATGTGGAGTGCTATGCATGGATGGAGAGTATAAGCTTTTTGAATGTTTATACTCTCTTATGCATATATCATATATTTCTTATGCTCTCTTTTTCTATGTATAAGGTATTCTCTCGATTCATAGAGTTTACATGTGTATAGATCAAGCATAGATGTGTTACTAAACACTTTTTTTTCTCATAAATGTGTTACTTTTTTTTTTGCATGTTGTGTTTTTTAGGTCTTGCGTTGTTGTGCTCTCCTTCTACATGAGTATCATTCCACCTCTTGAGGTACTCTCCAATGTTCTTATTCTTCTCATTTACTTACTTTGCACCTTGGGTGCCGGGGTTTCAATTTTTCTATTCTCGTCGACTTAGAGCATAATGCATAGAGATATGGGGCATTATTATAGGCCTTTTAGATTGTTGGTTAAGTCAAGTTAGGAGTGGTTATCGGTGAGTAGGTGGTTATAGTGGAGGGGAGCCCTCGATCTTTTCACTATCCTTCTCTTGTAAAAGAGAAGTTGCCTTTAGCTTTAATAGTAGAGAGCATGTGTAAAGTCCTTAGAAGCTATCATTTGAAAGGAGCATTGTCCACCCTACTTGTCCTCAGAAGCTATCATTTGAAAGGAGCATTGTCCACCCTACTTGTCTAAGCAGTATTCTAGAAGGTCTCAATAAAGTTCTAATATCACATGAGTAGTATAAAAGTTATAATGTGTTATTGTGTTATTTAAGTTCGAGCATGCATAAGGTATACACATAATACAAAAGGTATAAGAGTTCTAAGTTTGAGCACGCATAAGGTATAAGAGTTTTAATGCATTCTTATGTTATTTAAGTTTGAGCATGCCTCATTTTTATAATTTAGACATGTGGGGAGACGATCCAGAATTTAGAAGCCCAACGCGTGTTATTCAATGTCCATTGCTTATGATCTGGACTATATGGAGTGTCTCTCATAGTTGGCTGGAGAGAGTGTGTGGAACATTTTTGCTCCACCCTTGCTTCCTTCCTCAGTTAACCCTAAATCGATGGGAGGTACTTTGATGGGTGGTTCTACTCTTGGGTTTTGCACTCCTATACTCATGTCCACTCCCATTGGAGGATCTAGTCCACATTTGGGTGCTGGAACTTCACGTGGAGGTTGCGACCACAGGCCACTCCACTCTCTTCTGCGGCGTCTAGTCCTTCACATTGTACCACGATCTCATCAGATAGGAGGGTTTGCCTCTTCTCATCGTTCTAGTGGGGGTCACTATTCTGGTGGGGGTGGATGTGGGGGTTGTTTTGGGAACAATAACATATCTCATTCCAATTTCCCATCAACAAAGGATGTGCTGGCATAGCAGGTGGTGTATCCAAATGCCTATGACCCAGCGACGCTTCCTTACCATGTGAGGAGGACATATGGGTTGATCATTGAGGATAGCAAGGGGAAGCATGTCATAACACACATGCATCACCTTGTAAATCTTGAGTTCAGAAACATTTGGGGTATTGACTAGAGAACTCAGGACAATGCAAAGAAGCAATACATTCTGCAAGTATTAAAGACATATTTTCCTGTGCCTCACCCCGACTTACACTTTAATGACCTTAAGATATTGGATCGTATGCGGGGTCATGTGAGTCACAGAAAATCAATGATTGCCAAGGCCATCAAGTGTGGTGGCATCAAGCCGCTAGGAGAATCAGAAAAGGATTGGAAGAAGACCAAAAAGACGTACCGGGAAAATCCCGATCTATTCAAGCAACAAAGAGAGGCAGCTTGAGTATGTATGCATAAAAGAGAGGCTTCTCACCTTGGATCGGGTGGAATGCCATCTTTCCTCGCTCAGTTTGTAAGTATTTGAACTCTTAACATTTTTTATTCAAAACTTTGGTTTCCAAAGAATTAAATCTTATATAAATTGTTCTTTAAAAAAAAAGTGTGTTTAATGTAGGAAAATGTGGTGGGCCGTTCTCTTCTCTCGTGAGAGGAGTACGACTTTGCTTATCACAATCGAATGTCGACCACATTTGAATGGTTTTGACAACACGGTGTTGCTTTGAACTATGAAGCTATGCATGCTGTAAGTTTATATTATTTTGGTTTTATAAGCTTTTAGAAATTTATCTAGATTGTGTTTTAACATTACTTAATCTTGTGTGATATAGGAAGATGATGAAGAGGCAATAGGCAAGGAGGACGAGGAGGATGATGATGACGATGAGGAGGAGGATGTGTAGAGACCGGCCTATTGTGTTTAATGTTGTGTAACTCCATACTTAATGTAGCTCGCATGTTATGGCATTTTGGATGTAACTCACCTTTTATGGCGTTTGGCATTTAATACCATTAAGATTTCAGGAGTATCCATATTTCAAATGTATTTTCATATGTCGATATGTATGTTTGTATAAATTAGAACTGTCTTCAATATATTGAATTAAATTTTTTTTGGGGCGGCAGATTGGGGCATTAGCTCCAATCTGCCCCATTTTTTTTTCACAGTGTCATTGAGCGGCGTAATTAACGACGCTAACATTTTTTTATCAGCATCGCTAGGCGATAAAAATAGCAACGCTGATTTTTTTATCAACGTCTTGCTGAGCGAAAAAAATAGCGACACTGATGTTTTTATCAGCGTCTCACTGAGTAGCAAAAATAGCGACATTGATGTTTCTATCAGCTGTTGAGCGACGAACATAGCGACGTTGATGTTTTTTGATAGCGTCGTTGAGCGATGAAAATAGCGTAGGAGATAACAGCGGTTATAACGTGGGATATAGGCGGTTATAGCTTCAAAAAAATAGGTCGCGCTTACACCGAGACACTTTTCTAGAACCTTTTATAAAAGCCACGCTATAACCGCCACTAACCCCTCTTTTTGATGTAGTGACACAAAAAAAAAAGATCAGATTTTTCAACCATTAAACAAATCTTATCTTATTTTTGGAGTAAGGTCGCATGTGGAAGGTGAGGTTGTCATCTGTGCTTTGATACCAATATTGCATTGCCCACCGCTAAAGAGAAGATAAACTCTAAAAGGTTATTTGATCTAAACTGGAGGAGGCTAGAAGCTCATATTCCAACTTACTCTCAAATTGACCTTGTTTGTTGCTACCGTAAAAATCCATATCTTTAAAAATATGGGTCAACAAAGTTCAAATTTGAAATACGTTTTTTAAACTCAGTAAAAAATTTTTAATTGAATATTTTATCTAGATGAAGCTTTCTCTCTCTAGAAGTTTTATCTGCAAAGATGCTTATTTACACATTTGGAGTACCCTTCTCTTGATGACTCTAGCATGGAAAACAAAGGAGGTGGGGTAGCACACAACCTGCAAAGGGCAGTAAAGCATAGTGCATTAGGTGGGTAGGGTAGAGAGGTGCACCTGCACCAAGGCGGTCTAATGCCTAAGGCATGAAAAGGAAAATATGCCCAAAAAATAGTATGAACAAAAATGCAAAAGGAAGGTAACACAAGTGGAAAAAGGGGGCATAGCACTATGCACAATACATGAGAAAAGACGACTCTTCAAAACATGGCATTGAGAAGCATGAGAGAGAGAGAGAGAGAGAGAGAGAGAGAGAGAGAGAGAGAGAGAGAGAGAGAGAGAGAGAGAGAGAGAGAGAGACGAGCATAGTTTTCACACATCATGCGAATAGTGCGCCTCCACCAGGCAGCCAGATGCTCAAGACATAATGCCACAACCCGCCCTAAGCTCCCCTCCCCTCCCCTCCCCTCGCTCTCGCAAAACACACACACACACACACACACACACACACACACACACACACACACACACACACACACACACACACACACACATACCAAAGAAAAACCAATACACTTGCTCTTTCCCACCTAGTTCCACAAGGAGAAATTTCAATGTGTATTTTCATTTTTACATTTTGAACATTGTAAAATTTCCATTGACTTTGGATATGAATAAAAATGTAAGTGTAACCTGTAGTGTTGGCCCTAACTTTTGGGCAAAAGAATACATTTCTTTGTGTTTAGAAATTTAAGAGGAGGATTGTGCCTCTTTTGCCATAATATGGTCTTTTCTTTTTAAATGAAAAATTTCCCCACACACTAGAGAGACTACACGCACAACTTTTATTTGTTTTGGTAATAGTTGATGTAAGTAAGTTGACAATTTTACTGTGTACATTTTGTTTCCATGCAAATATTTTTTGACAGGAATCTACATCATCGTGTGATCCTAAACACAATAAAAGCACTTTAGGTTGCTTGCTTGTGCCTCGACAGGAGAACGTGTATTGTATATATTAACCCATGCCCAAACCATGGATATGAGAAGAATTAAGGGCTCTGCCATGGATCTCACTTTACCTCTCTCTCTCTCTCTCTCTCTCTCTCTCTCTCTCTCTCACTCTCTCTGTGCAGATTCTGTTTTGATTTTGGACATGTTGTTCTCAAACGTGGCATCTTAAACATGCCTAGGATGATGCGGAGGCTTTGATCAACATGATTGCAACCACCAAAACATTGAGCAGGATAACCTTACCTCATTATTACAATGGTGATGACCATGATACTGGTCAAAGGGTAAACATGTTTATGCACAGATAACCAAACACAAAACTTGTTCAAGATCGAAGATGTAGGGAACCTTGTTGTTTAGATGTAATAATAGTTGTGGGGCTATGGACGATGCTAATGTTGCATTCTCCAGTATGCGAGGTCGAATAATATTCTTGTGATAAATTTTGATAGAGGGGAATATATATAGAGATGGAGGAAAATGCTTTTCGACTTTTTCATGTGTTACAACTTGAATGTATGATGCTAAATAGCCTCCTTCCTCATGATTTTGGTGTGCAGGTGGCATTGTTGGAAGGTAAAAGGTTACATGGATGCATTGCAAGCGAACACACAAATGTAGATGTTATGGGGACTCCTAACCTCAGTATGTATGGTAGTCTCAAATGCTCACAGGACATCCGATGTGTGAGTGGAACCAATGCCTTGGATGTTCAACAGGAACAAAACAAACATGCCCTTCCATTATTCATGAAAATGTAGCTAGAAGGTGAACTTTCTAGAACTATCACATCATACGGAGTTGCTATGTCCAGAAGGCATACGGAGTTGCTATGTCCAGAAACAGGCAACCACCTCACCAAAAGGCATCTTTTTTGTCTTCTATTCCCCCAGCTTCCACACACATCGCCTCATGGGTGGCCACATAGCTCCAAGAAAACCAGACCGTCGGCCTTTGAGAAAATCCCAACATTATCACAACTCAACCTCAGCCCTGCGGCTCCCTCCTCTCTCCTGTTTCCAGCTTCAACAATGGTCACTTCACAACATCCTCCCACATATCCAAACTGTAGGCTTCAAAGAAAATAACAGAGATGTCCTCTTCAGAACCAAGGCACTGCAACACCACATCTCGAACAAAGCCTAATGTCTTCTATTATGTTTTAACAGAAGCTGCCTCATAGCATCTGTGCTTACAACCACAAGCTGTCGGCTTCTAAGGAAACAGATGCTCTCTCAAGAACAACAGCCTCCCCTCATAGTCTTCCTCTGCGCTTCCTGGCCTGCAGCCCGCCACAACAGGTGCAAGAGCAAGACAATCCCCAACACATTCAAAAGCTTGAAAGGGAACTCGGTGAAGCCAAACACATAGATCAAGCCTTCTCTGGATCACCTCTCACCATTCAACAAAGCCCAGCTCGACACACACCGACGATTGTGTCCACTCATTAGCTAACCCATAGAAAATGCCTTGGCTATACCTTGATGCACGTCCACAACGGGAGAGGCTCCATCTCTGCATCACACAAGCCCATTAGCCCATTAACCTGTCATGCCATGCCTTATTTCCATCCAAGTTGAACACATTGACCACACACTAAGGCCTTCTTCTTGACAGGAAAAAAACCTATTAGCACCTACCCCTCTCATTGGTGAGACAAAGAAAGTACATGTCACAAGAGACGAACCGCTTTTTGGGCATTGATATTAATGATGAGGCCACGCATCGACAAGAATATAACACACATATACTAGACCCCAAGTATGCTGGGAGGCCACAGAAGATCATTTTTAAGGAGCATGATACGAGCAGTACTCCAAAAAGAACAGCGGAAAGTGTCATTGAGCATAGGTGAATGAAGCAATGTGGGAAATCTGCAAAACATGCATTAGCAGCAAGGTCACATGCAACGGAATGCCTCGTGGGGGTAAGAGGTGCGAGCAACACATAGGCAGATCTGTGAAGGAAGTGCCTGCACCATCTTTTGAAGGCAAGCACCCTAATGGTCTCATTAGACAATGGATGTGGTTTTGCATTAACCACATGCTTCATTGCTATATTGTGGACACCAACATAGACCCAAAGCCCAATTCACCATCCAAGATATGGCCAATTTCTATAGGAACTAACCTCACAGACGAGGAGGTATATTCATTATGGGAAGGTGGATACCAAGTGGAGAGAAAGAATACAGAAAGTGTTATGCCCACCCCACTGAGTAGCGGTGGGGTGACAAGGTTCTTTAAAACTGCAACTTCCAAAGGACCACCATATGGGTCCCCTACTAACACAAAGGCAAGTGGCTCAAGCATGCAAAATGGCATGAGTCAAGTACCGCACGTCGATATCATTAGGCCACTTTAAAAATGAAAGCTACGGTGGTAGAAGAAGTGCAAACACTGGAGCACAAGTATGAAGTTTTCAAGATCGAATTGCAAGAGGATGATGCACATGTGGGAAAATATGATGTGCATGTGAAAGACGAACCGTGTTGTATGTGTCCAGATTTTGCAGATAGAGAATCCAAGAAAAAGCCGTATCTTACATGCAACCACTTGTACTTCAGTTATTGGCATGTGCTAGTCTTGAGCCAGAATGAGAATATGTTCATCCACCAACCTATCCTATTGGACCTTGAGCTTTACAATGCCTCATAGGACAACCTACCCTAATTTAGACAATTGAATGCATGGATTATCACTTGACTTGTAATATTTTGGGACTTTTGTAACCTAAGCAACCACATTTTAGAGGGTTCGACTGTGCAATATCTTTGTCCGCCTCCTCCCTCCCCCTTTCGCTATGGGGGTTGTGCATTTTCAAGCAAGTATGGTATTGTAGAACGTGGCCATCTATTGATGAATGGTATACAAGCTACGAGCATTAAATAGTTCAAAATCTTACAGAAATGAGAGGGAAACGACGAGCTAGAGAGGGAATAGAGAGGTAAGGTGCTCCACAAAACACACAACCCACCTTATCTGAAATTGCATGTATTTAAAAAAATTACAATACATACTCGCTCTTCCCCAAAAAAGTACAAAAGATGCCTTTATTATTGTGGTCTAGAAATTCGAGGAAAGATGCCTTTATTATTGACATTAAAAAAGATAAAATATGTTTCTTATTTTTTTTGTTGCAGAAGTAGAGTACACCTCTCCTACTACTATAGATATAGAGCTAAGCTCCAAACCACTTTGTTAATCACCATTGCGACCAAGCATTATTAGTAGAGTACACCACTTCATATTGTTTGTGATGGTCTCATCAAATATTAGCATTGAAGTTGTTGTTATGCGTATCTAGAGGGAGGCCACCAATGTGGAGGTCAAGCAAAAGACCATAGATGGTGCACAAGCATGGAAAGGTCTCACATCCTTTCCACTTCCTAGTGATGATGCTATTTCTCAAGTGAAGGACAAAATGGTGGGCTTAATTGTAATATGGAGAGCCCATGGTTTTATTAATGAATCGTCTGAGCGTGTCTTGCTAGAGAAAGTGCAAAAGGGTATGAATGCCGTTTGCTTACTTTGTGCCTTCACCTCGGAGGACAAGTGAGGCCCATAGTAGTAAAGATGATGGTCTTCACATTTTTGTATTTGGAAGTTGCACGTGAATGAACTTGGTTTTGCCCTCTACCTCTCAAACAATTATGTCATGAATCTCTCTCTAACTCTCTTCGCCCCTCTCTCTCTTGATGGAGGGGCGAGGGTATCTTTTTGGAATCCGCTCTCGCCCGATTCCCAAAAAGCGCTAGAAAATGCTCACCATAAAAAATCCCCTTGTAAGAGTCTAGTCCTCATAACCATATGCATAACTCTTTTTGTATACGTAGATCTTATGCATAAAAATACATTACATATTTTGTGTTTGTTGCTTGTAGGGTGTTCCTTCATGCACACATCCACTCTTTCCTAGAGGTAAGAGTCACATTTCTTTTATATATATATATATATATATATATATTCTATGGAAACATAAGAGCATAAGAGCATAAATGGCTCTTCTGCAAAGTTTTTCATTTCTCTTAAGCATAGTGATTTGCATCCGTAGAAGTCAATGTTGGGCAGTTGTTCTCAAGGGTGCAAGTGACTGTAATCACAATTCACCATGATCAAACAACACACAATGTGGATAGGGAAGAGAACTAGATGAAAACAAATGGGCACAACCATGAAGTCCCAAAAAAACCAAGAGAAGGATTAAAGTCCTTTACGCCCTCTCTAGAATAACAACCTATTCCTAGCAGGCATCTTCTTTGAGTTTACTTTAGGTAAAGCTTCAAGTAGGCCTCCATAATGATTCCATGAGCTGTTTGTGGTGGTTTCCATCTAGTTAGGACATTACAACTTGCTTATGAAATGGTGATGCAATACTTGGGTAAGTTTTATGTGTAAGTTTAATACAGGTTGATGGGGATAACAAGGAGCCCACTTGTGATGATGAGCGTACGGGGAATTTATTATGATTGACCTAAGCACAGTACATAAAGTTTACTCGTGTGTTGCTTCAAAATATGAAGCAATGATCAGTCAAGCTTTACGTATTTCTTAGGTCTGGCCACAACAAGGCCCCCGAGAAGCATCGATGAAGCATCAATGTAGATGGGAACTAGTTCCTATTCTATATGGTGGTTAGAGAAGCATCGATGCAAGAGGATAGAACTAGTTCATATTTTGTATGGTGGTTAGAGGATGTTACAACATAAGGGTGGCAATGCTTAATAGGATGAGCTAGAGATCAAAGTGCGTGATCTTTTGAGATACGTGGGCTTAGTAAGCAAAGTGAAATGGGTAAAGATTAGTTGAGGTAGGCTAATGAAGTATGACACTCTTCAAGGACATTGGATTCCTTTTTCCTTTTTAGGTGTTATAATATATGCAAACAGATCATTTTCCATAAAGTACTTATGGAAAATTATGTATAACTATAGTAGCTCTAATCATGGATAAGTTCACTTAATAAACAAATAGCAACTATCCATGAGAATGTTAGTATATTATAGAAAATGGTTTGATAAGAGACCATATCTATAAACATCATGATGCATATTCCAAGCTACATAAATGTATTGAGAATTTTAGCATGCCCATTCTCACCCATATTTTCTTTCATGCAAAGTTGTTCTTTTGAACTATTTGTGTGTGCTTGATTCTCTTATGAGCTTCTTTTTTCAACTTAGTACTTCATAGGACTCTAAAGCCAACTCTATAAATATGGACATTAAAGTTTTCTAGCTAAGTAATTTGAATGTCCAAGATGGAAAAAAAGTGGGGTTCAAGTTTTGCCTTCATTTCGATGAGGGCACATTATTTAGTAATGAAATTGGCTGGAAGTTCAAACAGAAATTATTACCCGTTTGCACTATAAGCTAAATAACAGATGGAACCTACTATGGGACACAAAACAAAGGGGTTTTAAGTTCTCAAAAATCTGGTCGCCAGTGATTCCACCAAAAAAATTCTTGCCTGCTTTGGGCTAATTATGCACAAAGCCCTTTGGACCAATGCTAGAGCCCATCAAAGAGGATATGGGGATGATATATGCCCTAGATGTAAATGACAACAAGAAACCATCACACATCTATTCATTGGATGCCCCCACAATAGAGAAGTACTTCCGTCTTCAAAATTGGGAACTTAAATGGTAGGAAATCTTATTAGGGCAATAGTTAAAGTGCTTTACATAAGTGTGGAATATCATACATGCTAAATATATGTGGGTTGTTTGGATTAATCGAAATAACTGCTTGTTTAATCATGCAATTACTAACATGCTCCCTGGTCTGAGATGTGATCTGAATGTGCAGATGAAACTCTTACACAAAGCCAGCTACAAGGTGTGTGAAGCACAGTACATGAAAAATGATATTGAAGAAATGTTGCGTATGGGAAAGGCCAAGGATGAGTTCCAGTAGAAAATCAACCTAATCTAGAAAGAAGGGCTAGAAAACGATGGTCAGGTGGCTAGCGAGATCATGAGGAAGGATTCTGAGTTGACCAAGTATATTCAAGATACTCCATATATTCGTCTCTTCTCTCTTTCTCTCTACTATCGTTTGTCTCTGACATCAACAGACATCTCTCTCTCTCTCTCTCTCTCTCTCTCTCTCTCTCTCTCTCCCCCAGTCGAAACTACGACGCAAACGGCTTTTATAGCTTGCATCCAAACTCTCTAGAATACTTCAAGACAAATCGACTTCCAGACTTTTTATAAAAAAAATTTGCACCGCCTGAAGCCTTCACTTAAACCTTACAAAAAATCAAAATTGACCTTAGGTTCTACTCTTTTCCATTAATTAAGTAATGGCTGGCACCCATATTCAAAACTTGACCACTTGGAGAAATGAATTGGCTTAGGATATTGAAGTTATGCTTCTTGATAATAAAAAAAGCAAGTTATCTTGTAAATGCTCATGATTATAATCTAATATAATTTCGAGTTTCTGAAAAAAAATAAAATTGGGTGGAGACTTTTACCCAAACCCTATAAAAAGTAGTAATATATTTTTAAAATGTAAAGGAAAAGCAAGAGGTGTTATATATATATATATATATAATAAAATAAAACGGATGCAAAAGCAAGCCATGTGGACAAAAAGCGGACGACGTCGGTCGCAAAAAGCGGGAAGCATTCAGCCCCTTTAAATAACACAGAGCAGAGCAGAGCGGAGAGGAGGGGAGAAGATACAAGCGCTCTCGATATCAGCCTCTCTCGCCTAGCGCACATACAAAACATATGGAGTTGATCTGGTGCGGGAGCTGCTTCACGAGTGTGATAGCCTCTGATCGGAGTAAATATGCTGCGATTAATCCACCTGCTCCCCATTTGCCGATGTCGATGACTAAATATCGTGCAGAATTGCAGCATCAAATAAACAATAATACTCAGGAATATAGTGGTGGACGCAACAACCCAATTGGTGCAGCGAGCGCCGTGTGCGTGGTGCTGGCGCCCCCCTCCGTTCAAACGGTCCATGAAGACAACTGGACGGACATCCCTCTCTAGCAGCAGCAGCAGCTGCTGCTTAATTATAACGGCCCATTGAAGCCACACCAGCTGCATGGATCACGGACATCCCTCTAGATGTTGTAGCTGCTCCTGAATTGGTACACCACCACGAGTTCTAGTATTGCAGAGTTTAATCTCTTTCGTAGATTAGTACCCATTAATTCATGTCTGACAGTCTTCGCTAAAAAGGGGTTGATGTTGATCATGTGTTTTTTTGGTGTTCTCAAGGTGTTTGTTGTGGATGAGATGCTATGCATGTCTGGGTTTGAACAGTCTGGATATGTGGGAGGATGCTATGAAGTAACCATTGTTGAAGCTAGAAACAAGACACATGAGGGAGCCACAGGGTTGAGGTTGAGTTGTGATGCTGTCGGGCTTTTCTCAGAGGCTAACGGTCTGGTTTTCTTGGAGCTATGTGGCCATGAGGCAATGTAGCAACTCCGTATGATGTGACAGTTGAACCCGTTGCAGCTATTGAATTGGTGCACTACGAGTTCCAGTATTGCAGAGTTGTATCTCTTTCGTAGATGAGTATCCATTAACTCGTGTCTTACAGTCTTCACTAAAAAGGGGTTGTTGTTGATCACGTGTTTTTGTTGGTGTTCTTGAGGTGTCTGTTGTGGATGAGATGTTATGCATGTCTGGGTTTGAACAAGGGTGAGTTTATATTTGCTTTTGCTGGGTTGTTGGGTACTAGCTTAGAGAGCTTTTCTCACGGTGGAGCGTTGGGACGGGGCTATAGAGGCTGGTTCTCCCCGGTGCTTCATTGTTTGGTGCCCCCACTGAGGATCTTTTCCTCAAGTAAATTCAATTTATAGCAGTGTTGGATGCATGTATATGGTGAAGCCATGAGGAGTCTCAGTGATGCAGTGATAATAATGAATGACCAAATGCTAAGGCAATTGCAGTTGGAGAGTTTGGAGGATGTCCAGCTACACTATTGGAGATTCAAATGTATGAAAGAAGAAATGGAGTTGATGGAGGATGTTGTGTTGGATGCACAAGAGGAGAACTTCTTGTTTATTGGGACATTACCAAGGAACCTTGGAATTGAAATGGTGTGTCAAGAACTACCAGATGTCAACAATATGGTGCGGTATTTGATGCAGAAGCATAAGAGGTTCAAGAGGTTACATGCAGCCATGTGTGACATTGCCTATTTCGCTGATGATGAGGATGGCTATACTTCACCGTGACTTTGATGATACGTCCACCGATGCTCTCTCTTGTGATGATTGTGATGATGAAGAAGCAGGTCCTCTTTTGCAAACTGGAGGCACATGAGAAGTTGCTGTTGTGTTGGAGAACATGTCTTTTGATATGCTTGGCACGCCTGAGTGGGTGATTGTGGACTCTCTTGAGGATGTCATGCACAATGAAGAAAACAAAGAAGTTCTTATTACCACGATGTTCCCAGAGATGACTTTGCAGGTTGCTGAAGGATGCCATGATGGTGATATGGAGCATGAGGAGGATTCTTGGCCCGCGTTCATGGAGATAGCATCCAAGTTGAGGAAGATCACTACTCGGTGGGTATAGGGAGCTCTCTGCTTGTTAGGAGAATGTCTTGGATATGTGTGAACAAGAGGTGGCTAGAGGTATAGAGGTGCATGAAGATGCCTTTGATTGGGGCTTCAATGAGCCCATGATGTGCTGCAGTGGATAGATGCTTCGCCTCCCTTGGCAGGGACCTGGGTTCCAATCCCAGCAAATGCACGGACATACGGACATGTGTCTAAACTTCTTTTGCACCACGGTCTAGACCAAGGCGGTCACCAGCCGGTGACCGCCCGTGCTAGGGCGCGCGGGGTGCCACCCCGAAATTTAACATAAACCGTGTGAACACCTCCTATGGGGGACCAAAGGACTTTAATTTTTCTTTGCTAAAATATATCAAAGGTTGGAGAAACTCATGGGTGTAAACCTTGCAATGCCTATTGCATGAAGGTGACTGGAAGGTGATTGTGACTCGTTTTGCATGGTAGACACTTTTCTGGAAGCTGAGCCGGGGAGCGTTGGAGACGGGGGAGTTGTTGCTGCTGTGAGCCTGTGTGTCGGGCTAGCTGAATCCTGAGAGGTGATCCAGAGAAGGCTTGGGCTGTGTGTTTGGCTTCACCGAGTTCCCTTTCAAGATTTTGAATGTGTTGGGGCTTGTCTTGCTCTTGCACCTATTGTTGCGGGCTGCAGGTCAGGAAGCATAGAGGAATACTGTGAGGGGAAGTTTTTGTTATGGAGAGAGCACCTGTCTTTGTTAATTCCTCTGAGGCCGACAGCTTGGGGTTGTATACGCAGATGCTATGAGGCAGCTTCTGCTGAAAAAGAATAGAAGACAAGAGGGGTGCCTTTGTTCGAGATGTGGTGCTACAATGCCTTGGTTTTGAAGAGGACGTTTGTGTTATTTTCTTTGAAGCCTACAGTCTGGATATGTGGGAGGATGTTGTGAAGCGACCTTTGTCGAAGCTCGAAATAGGAGAGGGAAGGGAACTGCATGGCTGAGTTGTGCTGCTGTTGGGTTTTTCTCAGAGGACGACAGTCTGGTTCTCTTGGAGCTATGTGGCCATGAGGCAATGTGTGTGGAAGCAAGGGGAATAGAAGACCAAAAAGATGCCTTTTGGTGAGGTGGTCGTCTACTGCTGAGTTAGCTGAGAGATGCCCTTCTGGAAGCTAGAGCAGTGGAGCTTTGAGACATGCCTTTTGCTATTGTTGTTTGAGATCGTGAAAGGTCAACTGCATGAGGATCTTCTTGGACATAGCAACTCTGTATGATGTGACAATTGAACACATTGTAGAGCTGCTGAATTGGTGCACCACGAATTCTTGTATTGCAGAGTTGTATCTTTTTCGTAGATGAGTATCCATTAATTCATGTCTTACAGTCTTCACTGAAAAGGGGTTGCTGTTGATCATGTGTTTTTTTAGTGTTCTCGAGGTGTTTGTTGTGGATGAGATGCTATGCATGTCTTGGTTTGAAGAAGGGTGAGTTTATCTTTGATTTTTCTGGGTGGTTGGGTGCTAGCTTAGAGAGCTTTTCTCACGGTGGAGCATTGGGACGGGGATATAGATGCTGGTTCTCCTCAGTGCTTCAACACCTTATACATGGGTGTTCTTTCAGTTGCTTGATTAATTATTCGGACCACTTGGGCTGGGCTTGTACACAACAGTTCTTTTAATTTCTCCAAGCTTGGTCCTCTCCCTGTGTGTTTGCCTTGAGAGTAAGAGACTGCCTTAGTTCTTTGCAAAATTGCATTCACCATATCAGTATTACATGCATCGTCAAGAGAAATCTTGCATCTATATCCTTCCCTTGCAAGCCAACTTCCATGCTTGCTTTCAACAAGGTTGGTTCTTGGGGTATTTGGACCATCATTACTTCTATTATTGTCATGACTGAACTTCGATGTGCTATGCACACCTCCCACCAACTCAACCAAGAGTCCATTGCCAACATATTCCTATCTATCACATGACCGTTGCACCACCATTAACGTATCAATCGAGCCTTTGCTAATGCAGCTCCACTGGTATAGAAACATTGCACCACTTCTCGCACATTGATTTGTGCTCTCCTTGAGATGTAGCGCATACATACTTTGTTGTGTGGGAAACCATGCTCTACTCCTAATGAAATAGGAAAGACTTTTCCCTATCTGTTAGGACACCACCATTGAACACATGTCAAACTATATTCTAGTTAGCCTGAGCCTTGTCTACCATGCCATGAAATCAAAGAAATCTGCCCTTCCACACAATCACGGTTTGCCATCACTTCATTAATGCATTCCCAGAACAAACAATGGACCTCCATATCCTCTTTTATTTCATATGTCGCAATTGTTATGCTGCGTGAAAACTCTAGTCATTTATGATGTAATAAACTTGACGAGCTCTGACTACTTTTATACTCTACATTCGTAATATGATACCTTGGATCATACACATGACAAGCCATGGTCACCCAATCTAATGTTTGTCGGGAGTGGTCAAACGGTATCCACGCATGTTGTAGGTTGCTAGAGCCGGTCCGTCGTATTTCATTCACCAAATCCAATCGTAAAGCGGGTCCAATGGTGGACACCTTGAAAACAAAGCACTTCTCACCTGAGAACCCTTGTCTTAGGACCCTGCTTCTGTGAAAAAAGTCATAAGTGCACTCTCGTTTCAGCTTCACAAGTACATCTAAGCCAAATCTCTCATTTGAAGGCCCATGCTGGGCTGTGTAACTAATCTCACTTTACTTATCTATATTTTAATAACTCTTTTACAAAAACATAGTTACCCAACCAAATTAGCCTACTAGTTGTCTTCCACTAGTGGTATTATCTGCTCTGTAATGTTGATGAACTCTTGTTCCCTCAATGAAATGTACGGAACCACTTTCTTGCACTAGCGCTGCCATTACGATTTCTTTGGCCGCCACACACATTTGTACCTTTCTTGCTCCTACATTGTGATCTACTTCTAGCATTGTATCATTAATCGAGTCATCATCTCATCAGAGGGCATCACATAATAGATGTAACAATTGCATGTAGCAATGCATATCACCGGCACTGAGTAGTAATGGCAAAGGAGCTTTCGAGACGCATTGTTACACTCCTCTCTAGTAGTCAGTGCCTTTAGCATGCTTCCAGTAAAATGTCATGTATTTGACACACTGTAGTTCTTTAAATGAGGGCAAAGTTCATTCACACACTTTACACTACCTAGGCAGCAATGGCTTTTCCGACACACTCAAGGGAAGGCAATGTTAGAGGTTTGCGGCTTTGACTACCTGTGGGGATCATACTTATGCTCCATGGAGTCCATTCCTGAACGTGTTCCCATGGTTGGTGGGAACTCAAATGCAATATTACCATTATATTGCCTAGGAATCTCCAAAGCCTTGATAACCTCTTTGACATTCAACAAAATCTTTGTTAATGTGTTTTTCTTATTTATTCTCCAAAGGTATTCCAAAATGCTCTTACCGTCTCCTCTTACAGCAGTGGATGAGGCTGAGCACCGGTTTTGTTGTTATCTTGTAAGGGGTTGCACAAATCTATCACATTAGACTGAGTTGGAAGTCCTCTGGGCGGGCGGGCTATCTAAGATGGTTATTGGTTGTGGGTTTGAGTTTAACGAAGCATCAAATATTGCACAGTAATTGGCTGAAAGAGAGTCTTTAAGTATATAGAACTCTTGTACCTCATGATTTTAGAGGTTGCCTCTAGAGGGACATGCAACTCTTGGGACCCAATATTTACTATTACTTGCAATCCATAGAATGAGTATGCCAATATTTTTACATATTTGCAAAAAGTAATGTGTTCTTTGTCATTCCTCCCAAGAAAAGTAAATCAGTACTCTATCTTTAAAAAAGCTATGGAGTGTAAGAGGGAGATAATGGTGAACCTACTTTAAGGTTGCTCAAACATTAGCCCATCATGTCTAAGATATCTTGGGATTGCAGCTAGTAACATCATAGAGTATCTTGGGAGTGTAACGAAGAGGATCTCTCTCTCTCTCTCTCTCTCTCTCTCTCTCTCTCTCTCTCTCTCTCTATCCTCTCTCCTCTCTCTCTCTCTCTCTCTCTCTCTCCACTGCCTATGTGGACAGTGCAGTCCATCTAGTAGTATGCCACGTGTAATGCCCGAGCTTGGGCATTACACATGGCATGCCACATGGAATCCTCATGGTCAGGCATTACATGTGGTAGCGAATAATCATCGCCATGTGTAATGCTCGAGCTTGAGTATTACACATGGCAATGCCGCATGCCACACGATGCTCGCTATCATTCTCTCCCCCCCAACAAGCGCTCCCCCTCAACGCCCCCTCCACGTTCCCTCTCCTTCAACGCACCCTCTCTTTCAACAAAAAATGCCGCCCTGGACATGTTCGAAGGGCTTCATTGAATCAAGATGAGGTCGCAGTATCACAGGAAGTGGGCATGTCACATGTAGCCACATCAAGCAAGGTAACCAACATCTCTTAATTGGAGTTGGTTGTGAGGGCTTCTCCTACAACGCCCACCAACAATCGTGTTGCTAGTAGTAGTGCCTCGATTGCCAAAGAAGAGGAGTCCATAAAGGAGAGTTTTGGCCAAGTGGTTGATCGACACATCTCCACGAATTGGACGGAGGACCACTTGGTTGATAATCATAACCACCTTTCTAGAGTGCCTCTTTGTTGCCTCCTTGCAAACTTGACAATCTGTACAAATGAGGATTCTATCAAGGGTTAATTAAAAGCATGGAAGAAAGCACACATACCACTCGACAATGGCAGCGTGCATTGTCTCTAAGGGATTCCTTGGCCAATATCCCTTTCCATTCGGACCGTCAAAGTGCAGTCGGTCACGACCTATCATTGTCAATAGAGTTTGACGTGATACTAGAGAAAATGGAAGGATGGCAACACATGGTTGGGAAGATGTTTGTTGATTGGGATGGCAACCATCAGCTCAAAGCACGGAAAGAATGGGCAAAAACCACTCGAGTTAAAAGAGAGAATGTTCCCAATGAGATTTGTAGAGTGGTCCAATTCCTTGAGGAGGAGGAGGCAAAGTTCTTCTTGGTGCTATGCATGATAAACAAGTAAGTGGATTGTATCTTGTTTTTTTGTGATTCAAATGAACAAATATCTCATATATGTCATCATTTACCTTATTTATTATACATGCAAAATTGCTAGGGTCACTACCATTCATGTGCCAAACACAATGGCACACAATATATTTATGATGTAGGGTGTGGGCCTTGCCAATCCACAATCGTTGTTGTTGTCAAAGTTCAATGATGTGGATCATGCATGGTTCGAGAAAGCTATTACTCATTGGGGACCTGACAGATCGAAGTGGCTGAAGCTTCCCATGGCACTCCTCCCATAATTGGTTTTCAAGGTATGTGCGTGCCTCGTTCTGAAACCAGAACAAAGCCATGTTTTGATTTCAAAATATGTTTCTTAAACATAAATACATTACAATCGAAGTTCGATGCCACGTACCAAGCCAAGGTCAATGGCTTGCCTAAGTGAGGGAGGAGAGAATAAATTTTGAATACAAAAATGTTTGACAAGAATTACAAAGATGCCCTGAAGGAGACAGAGGTGCTATTTACAAAGAGGGGACATGAGCTGGAACAAATTGCAACCACGATTGTGACAAAGAGTTCTTCAAGAAAGAGATCTCCTACCAGGGCTAGAGTGAAAAGGCTAGCAAATTCACTACTCCCAAGCTAGCAAAGATTGCTCGGGCACGTATTCCAAATGGAGAGTAAGATCTCTAACTCTTTCGGCACATAAAAATATTACATATATATAGGTAGAAACATAACACTGGTTTACAATGTAGGAAATGTAGGCTCCTTGACATATTTGCGGGTGGTGAGTTTGCTATGAGGGATGCCCAGATTCCTACATCCATCGACAGAGCGTTTTTCATGTGGATACATCGTCCGTGTAGTACTGATCCTAATTGACCGAGTACATGCTACAACTGTACGCGAAGTTGGAGACGAGCTTACCCGCCATAGCTAGCATGCACCTTATGATGAACACACCGAAATCTAGGATAGATATCACGGATGCCTGCAAAGATTTTAGGAAGACTCATTTTAAGAAGGTGTTCATCATAAGGTGGACAGGGAAAATGTGCGTCACCTTGGATCCTGACCAGCAACAACCACACTTTGTGTGCATGGCACGACGCCTCTTGTACAAGTATGTAGTAGCATGCCATAATACTATTATTGTTATTTTATCGCATTAGGTGGTGGAGAATTTGTTATTGTTATTTTATCGTTTTGTTGGAGAATTTAATGTTTCTGTATTAGGTGGTGGAGAAGTAGTGTGTGTAATCGATTAGGGAATCCGCTCACCCGATTCCCAAAAAGCACTCGTTGCTAGAAAATGCTCATCATAAAAAATCCCCCCAGTAAGAGTCTAGTCCTCATATCCATATGCATAACATATTTTGTGTCGGTTGCTTGTAGGGTGTTCCTCCATGCACATAATCACTCTTTACTAGAGCTAAGAGTCACGTTTCTTATCTATATATATATTCTATGGAAACATAAGAGCATAAGAGCATGAATAACTCTTATGCAAAGTGAGTTTTTCATTTTCTTAAGCATAGTGATTTGCATACGTATAGCTGTTTATGAGGACTTCAATAGAAGTCAATGTTAGGCAGTTGTTCTCAAGGGTGTAAGTGACTGTAATCACAATTCACTAACCACCATGACCAAACAACACACAAGGTGGATGGGGAAGAGAAATAGATGAAAACAAATGGGCACAACCATGAAGGCCCAAACACCCAAGAGCAGGCTTCAGATTATAGTCCTTTACGCCCTCTCTGGAATAACAACCTATGCATAGCAGGCATCTTCTTCAACATTAGTTTACTATGCATAGTAGGCCTCTATAATGATTCCATGAGCTATTTGTGGTGGTGTCCATCTAGTTAGGACATTACAACTTGCTTATAAAATGGTGACGCAATACTTGGGTAAGATTTATGTGTAAGTTTAATATAGGTTGATGGGGATAACAAGGAGCCCACTCATGATGATGAGCATGCAGGGAATTTGTTGTGATTGCCCTAAGCACAATACATAAGTTTACTCGTGTGTTGCTTTGAAATATGAAGCGATGATTAGTTAAGCTTTACGTATTTCTTAGGTTTGGCCATGACAAGGCCTCTGAGAAGCATCAATGTAAATGGGAACTAGTTCCTATTCTATATGGTGGTTCGAGATGCATCGATTGTTGCAAGAGGATAGAACTAGTCATATTTTATAGGGTGGTTAGAGGATGTTGCAACATAAGGGTGGCAATGCTTAATAGGATGAGATAGAGATCAAAGTGCGTGATCTTTTGAGATGGTGGGCTTAGTATGCAAAGTGAAATGGGTAAAGTTTAGTTGAGGTAGGCTAATGAAGTATGACACTCTTCAAGGACATTGGATTCCTTTTTCCTTTTTAGGTGTTACAATATATGCAAATAGATCATTTTCCATAAAGTACTTATGGAAATTATGTATAACTATAGTAGCTCTAATCATGGATAAGTTCATTTAATAAACAAATAGCAACTATCCATGAGAATGTTGCGATAGTATAGAAAATGGTTTGATAAGTGTGGAATATCATACATGCTGAATATCTGTGGGCTGTTTGGATTAATTGAAATAATTTCTTATTTAATCATGCAATTACTAACATGCTCCCTGGTATGAGATGTGATCTGAATGTGCAGATGAAACTCTTGCATAAAGCGAGCTATAAGGCGTGTGAAGCACAGTACATAAAAAATGATATCGAAGAAATGCTGCATATGGGAAAGGCCAAGGATGAGTTCCAGGAGAAAATAAGCCTAATCTAGAAAGAAAAGCTGGAAAAGGATGGTCATGTGGCTAGTGAGGAAGTAGAGATCAAGGATTATGATTTGACCAAGTATATTCATCATACTCCATATATTTAGGCTACTCCATATATTCATCACAAGCGAGTACTAATTAATGAATATATTAAGGTTTAAGTTTTATATATTAAAAAATAGTGCCCGAAAATGGGACACTAATTAATGAATACATTAAGGTTTAAGGACGCTTTATACATTAAAAAGTCAATTTACTCCAAAAAATAGAGGTTCTGTGGGGATTGCAACCAAAAAAAAGTATTTGTCTCTTCTCTCTTTCTCTCTACCATCGTTTGTCTCCAACATCAACAGACATCTCTCTCTCTCTCTCTCTCTCTCTCTCTCTCTCTCTCTCTCTCTCTCTCTCTCTCTCGCTCTCTCTCAGACAAATTGGCTTCCAGCTCTCTCACACAAACTAGGCTCTAATACCATAAAGAGAATGTGGGGGAGAGGGAGATCTTCAAGCCCTAGCAAGCAAACACACACACACAAGAGAGAGATGGATAGCTGAATTTTCTTCTAACTTCTTCTTCTCTACTCAACCAACATAACATAAAGATAAAGAGTATACACTATATGGGTTAGTACTCAACCACTACAACATACAAGGGTCGATCCATAATGTGAACCTGACTAAATGAGCGGGCACTATAACTATGCCAGTCTCTAGTAATCCAAAATGGCTCTCACGTAGCCTTTCATCCCACTGGCCGCATATCACCCATAATCTCACCAGCCATGCCAGTGGTGTAGATGTGGAAGCTATTACCCAGGCGGGTCATCAATGTTGTCTACCATAGCACTAGTTGAGCTCGATATCTTAATAGATGATAATCTCCACCATGAAATTTCCCAGAGAGCCACTCATGTGGAATAGATGCATCAATCTGATCAATACGTATGCGAGAGCCCTTAATATGCTCAATGGATGCAACTCTCCAATCCACCTAAAGGCTCTTAAAGGTCTTCCAGGGATACCCTAATCCCGAGTGATAATCCTCATCCACCACCTTGTAGATTAAGAGAGCACATATGAAAGAAATGTTAGGGCTACACATAGACAGAGACACACACAGAATGAACAGCCAGCAAGAACTCTCTAGTGTGGCTACATGTAGATTAAGAGAGCACATATGAAAGAAATGCTAGGGCTACACATAGACAGAGACACACACAGAATGAACAGCCAGCAAGAACTCTCTAGAGAGAGATGGTGATTGATGATCACACAAAGAAATGTATAAGTTGATCGATCCCTCTTCTTTTATTGACTCTCGGGCTACCTCTCCATCATGGTCATGGGAAGGAATATCTCAACTACTAAATCAGGACTTTATTTGAGGGAATCCGAATCTTCTACACTTAGCTGTCAACGTATATTTAAATTTTGCAGCTTACTAATGTGGAATAACATGATTTGTCTGGCTCTCAATATCTATGTAGAATGATTTTCAGCCTATTGATGGGGGATAATTCCATTGGCCTTGCTGTCAACATCTTTGCAAAATGTTCCACTCCCCATGGCCATGACAGTTGGGAAAGGCCATGGGTTGGCCTTTTCCCTTACAAAAAAGGGTAGTGCTAGCTCCCCATTTTCCTCTAGGGAAAGGCTAGCCTACACCATCTTCCTCTTTTGCCTCACCATCGACACAGCACACTCCACACACAAGAGACACTGCATGCAACATATTGGGGCTAAGCAGGAAGGAAGTCGTGATGTTGTTGTTTTTATGGTATGATTCTTCTATTGTGAGTACATATTATTTTATGTTGATCTCTCTCTCTCTCTCTCTCTCTCCTCTCTCTCTATATTTTTAGGAGATGGTCAAAGCAATTACAAGATTTGACTTGTCACATACACTTCAAAGACTTTGAGGAGGAGGACGCTACAAGCTAAGGAGAAAAGAGTCCATTGATACACTTTCAAAGATAGTTAATTCGAATGGGAAAGAAAATTGGAGTAACTCTCATGTCTGATGCAAAAGGGATGGAGTGATTCTTGTATAGTTGATCAATGCATGTCCCACCAACGCTAGACATTGCTGCACTTCTTTGGTGGAACGATTATGGTGCAGGTACTCCTAAACTTTAGTAGTTGGCAATACGTATTTTGAGCCCACGATGCCCTTTTTCTCCTCTTGCACAATTGTGGAGTATCCTTGGCCATAATGCATCAAAGAAGAGGACCCATCTTGGAACATGGAAAGCCAATGAACTTATTTTATGGATGCTAACTTACACCTCCTTGGCCAAGTAGCAGGAACTACTAGAGGCATTTGTTGATATGCCATGTTCATCCTCTATGAGCCAGACGATGATCATGATGGGAAAGATGGTGATAGAGGACCTAGACAGTGTGTTGTCCCTTCAAGGGAAGGAGGATATGAGGTGGACTTTCATGAGAGCTCAATCAAGTCCACATGTTGATATAACATAGTGTTGAGTCTTCATTTTGATTCATGATCATATTTATATGAGCATTGCCTGATTTCATTAATTTGCCCTGTACGTTAGTTTTTTTTTCTTCATGAGTGTTCTCATGAGAGATGAATCCAAGAATCAAGAATCCTTCCATTTAGGTGTATTTACTATTCTTTGCTAAGTCTGAAGTCTTTTCTTCCCCTTTCCTTCTCTTCTCCTCTCTTCCCCTTTTCTTTTGGTTGCAAATTATCTTCTCCTCTTGGTTTTCTTCTCTTCTCCTCTCTATTCCCTTCATTTTCTTTTGGATGTAGTAACATAAAAAGTGAGGAAACATATAAGAAAATAGAAGGTAAAAATACTCTCTACTTTGGGTTGTGGGGTTTCTCTCTCTTTCTCTCTCAGAAAAGATGTCCTGACTCCTCTTCCTTATTAGGAGTATCCATGAAGTTTGCCGATGTCGATCCTTCTTCATTGGGTTTGTTGTAGCAATCTCTAGCCATATTTCTTGGCTTCTCATAGTTGTGGCAAGTGATGGTCCTTCCTTCTCCCCTGCCTCTTCCTCGTCCTCGTCCTTGTGAGAATCCTCCTCGGGTGTAGAATGCTCTTTCCTCTCCAGTTGTTGGGTCCAACCCTTTCTTCTCTTTGACCTTGGTCCCTTACTCTAGTAGAGCTCCTTCTATCTCATGCAGCTTCAATTCTCGTACATTCTTTAAGGTTGCCACAATGTTCTCATATTCTCCTTTGTCCACACTCTTCAGAAGCACTGCTAGTGCCTCATCATCCTCTACCTTCTTCCCAATGGCTACCAGTTGTTGCTTAATGCTTTTGTATTTGTTCGAGTGTGTGGTTAGAGGTTCACTTTCCTTCATGTCAAGTTTGTAGAATTGCATAAGCAGATTTATCTTTGAATTTTTTGCTTAAGTGCCAAATAATTTATTAAGTTCATCCCATGCATCTTTAGCCCGTTGTATCCCTGCAATGTGGTGAATGATTTCATCATTTAAGCTGAGTGCAATGAGTCCTAATGCTTTCTCATTCCTATTTTTTCACTCATTCTCCCCATGCTCCTCTGGACATTCATCTCTTCCCTCAACTAGCCCCCATCGATTTTTCCTCATGAGCAAATACATAGTCTTTGTTTGTATGGAACTGCTCCCCATTAAATTTAGCTAATTCTTGTGCATTGCTCATGATGATGTGAAGGGAGTCTTACCCCTTGATCCAATTCAAGATTCAAGGGCAATGTCTACCCTTTTACAACTTAAATATGTTATTTAATGACGATTACAACAAGTTTATCAGCATGAATTCACCAAAAATTACATAAGGCCAAGGGTAACTGATTTGTACTGACTGATTTGTACTGAATGGTTGGAATATCAAACCATCTCCAAATTGCAATCTGAAATGATAGGGATCTATATCAGATACCTAATGGTAAGTTTGAACCCTCAATTGATCAAAAAATAGTGATTAGTGCTGATTAGTGAAATAATCCCTTGTTTTGTGTGCAGAAAATAGAGTGTGCGGGGAGGCTAGATTTGGTGCCTTAGAGTTCAAATGAGCTTAGATCCTTTCAAAGGCATCATCAATAGTAGTTAGTCTAGTAGAGGATCAAGCTAAGAAACAAAATATTTGACCAAACATTGAGTGCTTAATCTTTGTTTTACCAAAGTCACTTGCATATTTGATGCAGAGCTTGATGCCACTTCTCCTTGAGGAATTTCTCAAATCTAAGATCACCAGCATGTAGAGAACCCTTGAAAACCCTTGGGGATGAGAGGAATTAGACCAATTTGAAGCAATCTCGTCGTATGAAGCTGTTTTCCCAAATCTACTGGTGCCTGATAAACACGTTGCTGCCGGCCGACCTGCGCTGAAAAACGCCAATTCCTTCGAGTTGCATGGAGAGCCCTGAATCTAGTTTATGCCTCTAAAAGGGCTTGGGCAATGGGTGTGTGTGATGGGAGAGGGGACTCCTCCACTAATTGGGGGTATAGCTTGTTGGCTATGGAGAAGAGAGAAGATTAGTGCTTATAATTATGATTATGGACTAATGACGTGAATAAAACACTTGATGATGGGCTAAGACATGTTGGACATGGATCTGTGGCTCTGATACCATGATAAAATGCAAGCAAGTGTGGGCTATGGTGGATCAAATGCAAGAATCAACATAATTAGCAAGTGATTAGATGATGAGATTAGTGAACAATTAATCTAATAGGATAATGTAGGCATGGATACTCAAAAACCAGCAATGTCTCATTAGGCCAATGCCTCAATTTATAGGTTGTACATCCACAAGATGCCAAGCATCTAATCCCACTGATTTCTCCTTGATTTGTGCCACCTCCCCTACATCTGGAGCACCTTTTCCTAGAATCTTTCCACATCCCTATATTCACTCATGCTACCCTTGATTCTCTCATCAGTAGATTCCTCTCACCTTTTCACTGCTACCCAATTAATTACAGACTCCCTTTTACAGTCTCTTGCTAGGGCTTGTTCCCGCACACACCCATTCACTTGCATATTTCAACATTTGGTCTTGAAACAAGTTTATGTCTGGTTAATTATGCATAAACATGTTTACCATTTGGTATGGTCATCACCATTGTAATAATGAGGTAAGGTTATCGTGCTCAATGTTTTGGTGGTTTCAATCCTATTGATCAAATCTTCCATAGTCTAAGCATGTTTAAAATGCCATGTTAGAGACCAACATGCCCAAAATCAAAACAAAATCTGTAGAGAGAGAGAGAGAGAGAGAGAGAGAGAGAGAGAGAGAGAGAGAGAGAGAGGTAAAGTGAGATGCATGGTAGAACCCTTAATTCTTCTCATATCCATGGTTAGGATATGGGTTAATATGTACAATACACGTTCTCCTATCAAGGCACACGTCTCTTAAGTAAGAAACCTAACGTGATCAATGCTTTTATTGTGTTTAGGATCACACGATGATGGAGATTTTTGTCAAAAAATACTTGCATGGAAACAAAATGTACATAGGAAAATTGTCAACTTACATCAACTATTACCAAAATAAATAAAAGTTGTGTGTGGAATGTCTCTTGCTCTACTTACATTTTTATTCATATGAAAATAAATGTAAGTGGAGTCTCTCTTGCTCCACTTACATTTTTATACATATCAAAAGTCAATGGAAAAATTACAATGTTCAAAAAACACACATTGAAATTTCTACTTTTGTGTGTGCGTGTGTTTTTTTGCGAGAGGGAGGGGAGGGGAGGGGAGGGTTGGGGCATTATTTTTTTGCATGTCTTGAGCATTTGGCTGCCTTGGTGGAGGTGCGTAAAAACTATCCTCATCTCTCTCTCTCTCTCTCTCTCTCTCTCTCTCTCTCATTCTCATGTTTCTTAGTGCCATGTTTTGAAGTCAATGTATCGTGCACATGCTATGCCCCCTTCTTCCACTTGTGATATCTTCCTTTTTCTTTTTTGTTCATACTATTTTTTGGGCTTTCATGCCCTAGGCATTAGTGGTGCAAGTGCAGCTCTCAGCCCTACCCGCCCAATGCGCTATTCTAACTACCCTTTGTAGGTTGTGTGCTACCATGCCTCCTTTGTTTGCCATGCTAGAGTCATCAAGACAAGAGTACCCCAAATCCGTAACCAAATGTGTAAAGAATCATCTTTTGAAGTTGAAACTTCTATAGAGAGAAAATATTCATAGAGAGAGAAAGCTTGGCCTAGATAAAATATTCAATTGAAATTTTTTAACTTAGTTTAAGAAACTTGTTCATATGCTCCATTTCAAATTTGAACTTTGTTGACACATGTTTTTAAAGATATGGAATTTTACGTCAACAACAAACAAGGTCGATTGGAATATGAGCTTCTGGCCTCTAATTGAGATCAAATAACCTTTTAAAGTTTATCTTCTTGATAATTGTGGAACCCTAAAAAAGACGAGATTTAATTCCAAGCTCCCAAACCTTGTCTAGTAGAAATTGTGCACCAAGATCATTGAATCTGAGTGCTTGTCACCTCTAAGGACCTGTCTCAGGAATAATGAAGTAGAGGCCATGATCAACACCAACTTCTACCCTCTTTGGCTGGCTAACCCGTTCACCATAAGGTCACTACTACGGATGGTAAGATCCCCACACTCATTCCCCATCCATGACAGAGGTTGCTACTTTTTTCCTCTCTCCTAGTCACGCTGGGAGCTCACCCATGTTCGACCACAAGGGCTCAAGTTCTCAACTGACTGCCTTCACATGAAGCACCCCACAGGATTTAATTCCAAGTCCCCAAACCTTGTCTAGTAGAAATTGTACACTAAGCTCATTGTATCCGAGAGCCCGTCACCTCTAAGGACATGTCTGGAATAATAATGAAGGGGAGGCCATGATTAACACCAACTTCTACACCCTTTGGCCGGCTTCACCATAAGGTCACTACTACGGATGGTAAGATCTCCACGCTCATTCCCCATCCACGACAAAGGCCGCTACTTTGTCCCTCTCCTAGAGCTCACCATTGTTCAACCACGAGGGCTCAACTTCTCAGCCGACTGCCTTCACATGAAGCACCCCACAGGATTTAATTCCAAGCCCCCAAACCTTGTCTGGTAGAAATTGTACACTAAGCTCACTAGATCCGAGAGCCCATCACCTCTGACTCTGAGAGAACATGTTAGAAATAATGATGGGGAGGTCATGATTGACATCGACTACCCTGGGCCAGCTTCACCATAAGGTCACTACGGAAGTTAAAATCCCCCAAACCTTGTCTGGTAGAAATTGTACACTAAGCTCACTAGATCCGAGAGAACATGTTAGAAATAATGATGGGGAGGTCATGATTGACATCGACTACCCTTGGCCGGCTTCACCATAAGGTCACTACGGAAGTTAAAATCCCCATACTCGTTCCCCATCCATGACAGAGGCTGCCTACTTTGTCCCTCTCCTAGTCATGCTGAGAGCTCACCCGTGTTCGACCACGAGGGGTCAAGTCCTCGACTGACCTCCTTCATATAAAGCACCCCGCAGGATCTAACTCCGAGCCCTAAAACCTTGTCTAGTAGAAATTGTACACTAAGCTCATTGGATCCGAGAGCCCATCACCTCTGATGACGAGGAATAATGAAGGGGAGGCCATGATCAACACCAACTTATACCCCCTTGGGCCGGCTTCACCACCATAAGGTCACTACGGATGGTAAGATCCCCACACTCATTCCCCATCCATGAGAGAGGCCACACTACTTTGTCCCTCTGCTAGTCACAACAAGATCTCACCACCCATGTTCAACCATGAGGGGTCAAGTTCTCACATGAAGCACCCCACAGATGCTACTTTGTCCCTTTCCTAGTCAAGCTGGGACCTCACCCATGTTTGACCACAAGGGGTCAAGTTCTCGGCCGATCGCCTTCACTTGGAGCACCCCATAGATGACACTCACATGGAAAACTAACTTGTGTGGTACCTTCGAACACCTCACAACCACACCAATGCAATGATCACCCATTGCCACTCGTCTCTTGAAAAAAAAAAGTTCATTAATCGAAAAATAATTTAACAATAAACTATGCACATGATGATTCAAACAAGTGCATCGTACAACTTTATCAAATTGGCATGGAAAACCATAAACTCTGGAGCACATCCATTCAAGTTCTCATGGACACTCCACTTTTCACACCTTTTTATTAATGGGTGGATGCATGAAAGGGTGTCAAAAAATAGTACTATTTTGGCAAATAAAGGTTGAGTACTCATGGTACTTTGAAATACTATTAACTGTTGAAATGCTCTTTTCACACTTCTAAAAATAGTATTTTCATGCTTCTTAATTGAACTTATTTTTAGTAGTAAGCTAGCCACCGTGCTTACAACCATTTGGTAGTTGAGAAGTAATTACCTAGTTCTCTTCCTTGATTCGTCTCTTTTTTCGTTAAACTCAACAGTGAAGAGGGCCTTAATGATGCAATGTTTCCATTTTCACCCTACAAAGAGTGGCAAAATGCCCACTTAAGTTTAGTTTGCCGACTCAACCACAAGCTCCTATGTAAAGGACGAATGTTCCTGCTTACACCTATTCCAAATATGGGGTGGATCATTTAATCAACAATTCTTTGCATGATTAGTGTACAACTTGGATTTTGAGGTATCCAGCTCAAGTAGTGAAGATATGGATGATATGCCAGGATGAAAGTTGCACACTTATGCCACTGGGATGTTTGGTGAGATTATGGGTGATATGTGGCCAATGTTTTATTGCTCTCTTCAAGGAGAGAATATATCCCTGAATCCCAAAATCACCTCGAGGTGCCTTTTGCTCCCCTTGAGGTTGATGTGCAATTCTTATTTTCTTACAGTTATGCCAAATGATACTTCTAGTTTTGTAAACCCTTCCTTTATTAATAAAATTCTCCAAGATGTAAATATTTGACTCTAAAAGATGTAAATATTTGAATTTTCCCTAACACAATCTTTATATCTCTATTTTTGTGAAAGATGTAAATATTTGACTTTGCAAAGTGTTTAGCATGCCTAACACAATATTTCTATCTTTGTTTTGATATATTTCACTGCTAAAAGATTTATTTTTTCCAAAAGTACCTTGTATTTAAGTGCTAAAAGTATGTTTTTTCAAAAGTGCCTTGAATGTGACAATCATTTTTTGTCGGGTGGCATCATCAATGAACGGGTTGAATGTCAGGGGGGTTTATTGACAACGCCTTGGTGGATATATATACCAAAAATGCACAGATCATATAGTGTGTACAATTTAGAGAAAAATAATACCACCACATAAAGATCTCATGCAACATATTGAGCATATCAAGATCAAATATATCCATTCGGATTATGCACATACCATATGCACCTTAAAGCCCACATGGGGATAATACCAAACCACATAAAAGACCGCATGCAACCAATTCCCAACTTACATAGACCATATGGACCACACACAAAGACTATACTAAGAGCATAAAGATCACATGGAGCTCATTCCAATAATGCACATATCATATGAATTATACAAAATAGACAAGAACAATTAAAAAAAGAATGGGCTAGCCAACGAGAGAGTTGGGATCCCAAATCCATGTAACATGGATCTTTTTGAATCTTCCGCCACCAAATCTTTACACAAGATCAAGCTAGTGGAATATAATATTGGGATCGAATATTTAAAAACTAAAGAAATGTAAGATGTGCCTTGTGGTCCTCACAATGAAATATTATAGTGTGTTAGAGTAGTGAATGTTTCTTCTTAATCACGAATTTCTTTAACTTTTCATGCTTTGATTTTTTCCCCTTTTCACTTTCCCTCTTTTTCTTCTTTACGAAATTTGATTTTATCATATTTTACGCTTCCTTGCTTTGTTTCTCAGTTTATTACTATTTATCTATTTTATAAAAAAATTTCTTTACTGTAGATGTCTCAAAGAAGGAAAAATAAAAGTAATATACACACTGTGAAGGTTTTTAATCATAGAGATAAGGAGGAAAAATAGATTCTTGAACAATAACATTAAAATCATTTGGGTCTTAATGTGACCAAGCACTCAAGGCTCTTTAAGAAAAGCTAATAGCCACAAATGATCTATCAAAACATTGGAAAGATAGAATATTAGAGTTTAGAAAATGATTGGATAGTGCAACTATGAGAACATAAGTTCTTATTTAGCACGCATATTTGCATAAACAAATCTGCTTGCATCTAGATAACCAAACTCCAAGGCACAAGCCAAACAGTGAGTATAAGGTTTTTTTAATCAATATAGTTATTTTTTATTTTATGATTCTGAAGCACATAATGTTTTTCAGCCTTGTATCCTTCCACTTTGGAAGAGTGAAAATCTATGGAGTGTTTAAGTGGAAAAATCAATGTTCTCCATGATGCTGAGATTGGTACATTGATGTACAAAAACAAGAAAGCAAGTTGTTTGGCTGCCAAACAAATCTATTTTTATGACTCGTTGTACGTTCTGTCTACGACGGGGAGGAGATAATTTTGTCTCTTTGCAAAATCACTCCCTTCCTTGTCTAATCTTGAATGGCTTGCAATTTGCATTCTATCAATAGATATTCAGGCAAAGCCTGAAGATGATGACCCTTTCATTGACATCCCATGCTGGATATACCTTGATCAACAGCCACTAGAGATGGTTTTGATCCTCAACTAGAGGCTGAGAAAAGTCTAGAAATATGACTCATAGGAATCCAAGAGCCTGAACATATAGAATTTAAAGGCCCACCCCTTGAATCCTTGACACCCATCATCATAGAGGGTAAGGAGTACCTGCAATGCAAGATGTCTTGGTGCTCTTAGACGTGAGGGAAGATAAGTTGTATTGTACACTTGTTTGAGATGCTAGAGATGACTTCATTGACCTCAACATAAAGGATGCTCCACCTGTTGGCAATGAAGTTAGTCTCTACGACGGTAGTAGCTTGGATGATGTATCATCCAAGTCCAAGAATCAATTAAAGTAGATGCTCCCGGACGAATATGAGATTTTGGATGCATGTTTTGAAAGGCTGCAAGAGGAGATGTTCAAGGGCCTCGATAACATCATGCGATACTAGCATTGGAAAGTGAATAAGGGAGGCCTCGAGGCACCATTGGTGAAGGAGCAAGATGAAGTTGAAGAGATAAATTTTCAGAAAATTTTAAGAATTTTTTTTTCAAATTTGTTTCAAACTTGACCTGTATGTTCCATGAGGCTTGTAGAGGCCCCAAATGAAATTTTGAGCTAATCAGAGCCTTGGAAGTGTCCCAATTGATGGCTGGCATCTAGGGCCCTGAATCTGCTATACAAGCCTCAGGGAGCATGCAAGTTAAGTTTAGAGTGAATCAAAAAAAATCTAAATGTTTTTGGACTTGTTTGACAGTGCAAATGTTATTCTAGCCTATGCATGCACTTGTACTGACGTAATTTTTCACTTTTGGTTTGCAATATTTCTTGTACCTTGATGAGTTGTCATCGAGGCAAATTGATAGATCCAGAAGGCAAGGAAGAGTCCAAGACTCATCCTTGAAAGAATATATTAGCCGGATGGTGGGGAAAATATCATTATCTTCCACAAGAGATGCTCCCCGCTGCGACGGCTGGCTCCTCAAACAATTTTTTGAAGTTGAAAGCATTAACTAAATTTGTTGCTTCCAAAACCATCCCTACAACGTCTAGCTTGGAGAAAGTCATGCTGCGACGCTCCAAGTTAATTTTTCTATACTTAGAGCAGTGGGAGGGGTCTGCAAGCCCTTGTGGTAGTTGGCAACATTGCAAGGATAATGACCCCTTAGCAATCCAAAGGGAGCTTGCGGGGGAGGCAGTTTTGCTCCCAAGTATCAAATCCCCTCCTTCATCTTCTGGTGAGCCAAGTGGCAAAAGGTAGAGAACATAGCCTCTCTTTTGTAATACGATCATGGATGAGAGCAAAGGGAAGGGGTTGGAGAGTTTAAAAGAAGACGAGGCAGACCTCTTGGGATCTAATAAGTGAACTTAAAATGTTTGAACATTAATTAGTTCATTTATTCATCACAACAGTAATAACATGTATTTGGTGTTATCTAAATCAAGACTACCGTCCCATTGTGGTGGACCCCCTGCACTTAGTTTTGAGCTCTAGCATTGATCATCTCCATCTCGCGCGCAGCATGTATTTGATGGTGTTGTCTAAATGAAGACTACCATCCTATTGTGGTGGACCCCTTGCACTTAGTTTTGAGCTCCAACATTGATCATCTCCGTCTTACACTTTTGGAAAAGTGAAAACACAGGTACGATCTCTCAGGCATGCTAGTGACTCTCTCCATTCATCGTCATTATATTGTTTTTAGTCGCCTTACTCCTTTGGGGGTAAGAGAGTACCCTTTATGGAAGTAGTTGGTGTGGGAAAAGGATCGGACTCGGTGCACTCCCTTTATGGAAGTAGTTGGTGTGGGAAAAGGATCGGACTCGGTGCACTCCCTATTCCTGACAATCATCGTGACCTTGCCCTTGGGAAGCGCAAGTGTAGTTATGCTATCAGCTAAGTTGATTGTACTTGTAGTGTTCTTGACCCAGCTTCATCCAAGGATGAATACTTCTTTAGTCTCGCTCTTGTGGGAACCACATAAAACTTACAAGCCAATGGGTTAGAGACAATATGCACAGTGTGTGTAAAAGGCCCAAGGCTTTGTATACGTTATCCACTATGTAGTTGAATTTTGGCATGGGTACTGTTAAGAGATGTTTTGCCTATAGAGACCCATGTTTCCTATGGCAAAAGATTGTGTCTAGCTGTGAGAGACAATAAGGCACATTTTTGTTGCATATTTCTTCCAAAGGGGAAATCTAGCCAAACTCAAAGGGTGGTCGTTTCATGTTGGGGAGCTATGCTTACACTTAAGGTGTTACGAGGCAAGGCCCTCGTAGGGTTCATGAAGGTACTGGCCGGTTGTGGGAGCACAAATTGCGTGCTAAGTTTGCCATTTGGGATGGTATCAAGTGTAGCCAGGATTTTCATCCAGCTGTGGTTGATTTTGTTTTATTGTGACAGAAGCGACTGTGTATGGCATGCGCTCGTCAAGGGTTTGATGACAAGCATTACAAACAAAGAGATTTTTGCTCTTTGGTGGTGGTCACAGAATTGTCAGTGAAGGGACCTCTAACCAGGATTTTCATCTAGCTATGGTTGATTTTGTTTTATTGATAGAAGCGACTGTGTATGGCACGCGCTCGTCATTAAGGGTTTGACAAGCATTACAAACAAAGAGATTTTTGCTCCTAGCGGTGGTCACAAAATCGTCAGTGAAAGGGACCTCTAACCATGGGATGTGAGTGCCAGGAATGTAAATTTACTTTGAGCATTTGAATCCCTGTGCGGAGGTAGACATGATTTGTGTCCCAATCATGGATCAGTCGTGTTGCCCAAGATGCTGTCATAGGCACCTGTTTGGGACATCATAGCATAGCGGAGGCTACACTCCAACCCACACACTTATCAATCCGTGAATGCAACCCGGTTAGCGCATAGAGGCTATCCCGAATGGGAGAAGATGAATTAACCACACACTAATGACTTCTAGTCCTACTCAATCCTTCTTCAACACTCAAGCAATCAATCTAACATAATCAAAGCATCAAGATTAGGCTACACTTAAGCACACAAATGCAACTTATGCAAAGAACCTAACATGCAAAGAGCTATCACACAAGCCTCAACTACACATCATTTCATGCACAAGCTTCATCACATGCACTCTACAACTCACAAATCAAAACATCATTAAGAAATCTAGATTAGCAAGTGTGTAGACCAAAACCTCATATCATTGAAAATGTAGAGAATAGAGAGTACAAGATTGAAGCAAGAATGGAGATGGAGAGCCTTGGGAGAGCACATGAGAAGGAGCTATGGAGCAAGATCTCTCTATGAGCCTCTCAACCAAATGACCAAAGAGTCCTCTCTAGCTCTCAAATGGGCCACCTTTTATACAAAAATTCTAGAACTCCCAAAAGTTCCCATGTGGGATTATTGTCAAGCCCTCTCCCACATTCATCTAAGTGTCTTTTTTGTTGCATCCTTGTATTGATCTTCATTCGTCATGCAACACTCCCCCCTTCCTATTTTGCGCACGTCCTCGAGCGCGGTAGTAGCAAGAGCTGCAACAAAAAAAACAATGGATACAAGTAAAGTCTTTTATTGAAAAAAAAGAAAAGAAAAGAAAAACCAGCAATGATAATTTCACACGTGAGCATACAAGTGCAAGGCTGATTAAAGTTTTAATGAGTACTAAAATAGGTGAGTAAAGACTAGTCAAAATGAGACTTAAGTAGTAGATAATGCTATGCAAAGGCAAGTGTGCTTTGTACACCGCCGGTTATGACCGCAGTCTCAATGTCCTACAAGTATGTAAGTTATTCCCAAGTGGCAAACCTACTCCGAAATATGAGCAAAGGTGATTGGAACTCTCTCTTTTTTTTTTCTTTTTTTTTTTGATGTGTGTGTAGAAGGTGATAAAGATTAAGGTTCCATCCCAAAGAGACCCAAGCAATGGCCAAGAGACCTCCGCCAAGAGAATCTAAAGACCGCTAATCTCAAGGGCGACAGACCCTTTTTCTTTCTTTTATGACATAAGGAGTACCCCATGAAGATGAGGGCATCGGTCTCGAGGGCCCATAGTGTACCCCAGAGTCCTACCAACATCCATCAAGGCGATAGATTCCTCAAAGGTCTTTTTCTGAGGCTTTTAGACATCAGTGTTCACCCCATAGAAACCAAGGCATCGGCCCCAAGGTGCTAAGACAACCCCAGGTCCTACCAAGCATTTCTCATGGCTGTAGACACGTCATGTCTCAATTTACTTTGTACATATTTTTTTTTTAAAGGGTATAATTTTTATAAATTTTTATTACTCCTAGCACCTAGCTCATATCTAAGAGGTAGCTACCACTAGGGATAACTAATATACCTTGGAAGCATAAGAACTTGGCATATTCCATTGGTATATATCCTACACTGTCTTTAGATAGACATATCTTTTACTAAGTCTTCTAAGAGTCTAGAATTCACTCACCATATTTTAACAACTAATCAAAAACTTAAACCAGCCAACATTGTGTGAACATGCAAACCATATATTCGAAAGATAAGAGCACATAAAGAAATAAAGATTAAGATCTGAATACACCTGTTGTAGTGCCCTGTTGATGTTGTTCGTTTGCATTGATGCATTGCTGATTTTGTGCAGATTGCTCCTCCTTGATCTTTGTAGGCGTAGCATGTCTCTCCCCGTCCTAATTTGTGTGCACGGTAGGTGGACTATTGGGGCGTGTTTGATGCTCTTGTTTTAGCGAAGATCTCTGTAAAATTTTTATTAACAAACAAGAAAAGAAAAGAAAAGAATAAAATTTGCCATTGGTGCCAAACACCGAATATAGCCGAGGGGAAAAACCCAGTGGGATAAAAGTGCCCTGGCTTGTCGATCTTATTGTGGAGTCGTTGAACTTACCCTTGCGCTGGTGGTGGATCCGTGTCCTCGTCTGCTGGAAAGATGGTATCAATTTCCTCAGGATGCAGAGACAACCCCTCACAAAAACCGGCCGCTGGAGAAGGTGGTAGAGGAAGGAGTGCTTCCTCACTAAAATATGGCATTGGTTCTATGAGAAGGTTAATCAGACAGTTTCGATTTTGGAACTGCGCAATATAGGTACTCATATTGATCCAATATTGACATGTTGAGGCTTGGGGAAGGAGGGCTTGCAAGATCGGTGGTTGCAAGTCATTTAAGCTTGTATCCCTCCATTGTTGTGCTTGAACCTCCTCAGGTAATCTACGTTGATTTGGTCCTCTCTCTGGTATTCTCACATTAAGAAGATTATGGCGTTGGGGTGTAATTCCCACAATTTGCTTCATTAAGCCCGTGCCATATCGTCTAAAGTAAGAGCGGCATATCCAACAAATATGTGAAGCTTCTCCTAATACGAGCCGTGCACACTCTTGACAATGTGGAAATGGGTGATGCTGTTGATAGAATAACGTGACAAAGTGATGCCCACAGCAATTTTCACCTAAGGGAGCATAGAAGTACCTAGAATTTGTTTGAAATGGAGGAGCACTATAACCCCCGCGATGATCAGGTCGAGTACTATCAGGGTCAATGCATGGTGGACATGTATCTCGCCAAATATCCATCAGGAGTTATCTGGACGTAGAACAATGAAATTTAGAACACTCATATCCATCATGACAATTCCAATCAAAAACAAGATTATCTCAAAGAGAACACATCTTCTAAAGGCATAAGGAACTACATTATTCAAACATTGATTTACCAAAGAGCTTTAATTGTAGTGTTAATGCCTTATCTTTAGTTTTTGGTATATCCTTTTTAAGAGGTGGAAACTTTAGCAATTGTCTTGGAATTTGAGCAAGATAAGAGGATTTAGGCATTGAAATGCTAGAATCTATGCTCAAATGAGACTCATTTGGACTTGTCGTAGGTACACAAGTTGATGGTTGAATTGTGTAACAAGGAGAAATCGGGACAACCGGTGTTTCAATACATGTTTTAGGAAGATCAACACAAGTAGTTTTGTAGGTGCTATCACAGCCACCTTTCCTTTCTTGAAGAGTTTGTGTTGATTTCTTTTGCACCCACTGATATGGAAAATCAAGGGTGGCTTTTAGAATCTTTTTGAAACACTCTTTTACCCCTAGCAAAGCATGGCATTTTGGAAGCCAAATTGCTGTTGCACCCTCATAATAGCCTTGTGCTTTAAGAACATGTTTTGGGACCCATCGAGTAACAATCCGCCGAGGTTTAGGCTTGGAAATGATGTGCTTTTTAGGAGGTTTGGCAACTGGACTAGATGGTACAAGTTTGTACGCATCTTTGGGTAGCCACATTGATAATTCCTTCTTGCCCGGCCTTCTTTGAGCAGCAACTAGAGTAGTTGGAACATGCCAGCCATGGCCCTCACTTGAGTACTCATCAATTATCCACATCATTTGTTTTGGAGCTTCAAGAGCAGATTTTGAAAGTGGGTTTTGTAAGGTAGAAACATCACCCTTTTGACACGATAAAGCTCGTGGAGTAGCAGAGACTTCCTCTACATGCAATGCTGTTGTGGATGCATTCCTATAGTACAAATCATCTAGAAGGGCACGTGGTTGTACCATTCGTATAGGAATAATATCATATCCATCTGAGTCACAAAATTGAATTGGCTTCGGTAAAGCACATGTCGATAATGTTGCAAGGACATGACTCCATTCTAATGGATCAATTAAATGCTCAGGGAAGGGTTGTGGAATGTATGCCTCGTCTGATACACTTCGATTACCCTTAAGTCTCTCAGTGTTGAAATCCCTACATGAGGCTCCACACATCCACAGATCTTCTCGCCCATCGGACAATGTAACTCTTGAGCCCTCAGATGAAGCAGAATCAAACTCATCTATTGGAGACCTTGTTACATCACGATATGAGTGATTCCTTAGGTTGACCCTTGTGATGACAGAATCATGTCAGAGGTACAAATAATTGTATCCCCAATCTTGAATCATTTTAAATTGTCGCATGAATGGTCTACCCAATATCACTTCGTAGTTTGGATGTTTTCCAAAATCCACTACTGCAAAGGTGTGCTCATATTCAATCCCACATGTGGTGACCAATATGTTCTCAAGTAGCCCAAGGGGATGTTCTAAGCTTCCATCTGCTAGCTGCAAGCGCATCCTGGTACTCCTAATAGCTGGTTTGCCCCACTTTTCCCAAATGGACCTTGTCACAATGCCCACTCCTGCGCCACTATCAAGTATTGCAGTTGAAGCTACTTTTCGCACTTCTAATGGGAGGGTAGCATTTCCCTGATCGTCCTCACAAAATTTTCCTACTTTGTTGATAGGAACTGGCATTATATGCTTTGTCTCAGGGTGTATAGTACACTCATGGTGACCCTTTTGCAGCAATACCTGCTCTGACAAACATGTGGCAATATCATTCCACAACTCAGGTCAAATTTTTATCAAATCAAGCAAAGGTAAGGTACAAGCCACTGGTGCTGACAAAATAGCTTGCACCATACTCATATCCTTCTCCTTTGTCAACCTTTTATGCATGGAGGGTATCCTCAAGGTTTGAGAACAGTTCTCATATTCTCCCAGATATGATGGTAAGGTTTTCATTGTATGCTTACTTCTGGGAGAAACAATTGTTTGAACTTCCTCCTGGATGCTTAGGCGTCCAAAGTTGTTTTCCATGCCTCTGGTAAAATCCACCTCAGAGAATGGAGGCGAACTAATAGAGGACATGTTCTCATTAACTTTCTCATGAACTGCGGCCCACATCTCATTTGCCATGTCCTCATTAGCATCAATAACTTTATCATTGCATGGGAAGACAAGGCTAGGTGGTGGCAGATTACCTCCTTTCAATTGGGTGTCAATTGGTGCAGACCTTTCGCTATGAGCTTGTGAAATGAGCTCACTTTTCATTTCCCGACTCGATGACACTTCCGGTATGGTTTCTAATGTTGGCTTAAGAGAGGTTGGGCCCCAAGGAATAGGTTGTGGTGGTCCCTCAAGTATTGACTGAGCTTCCCTAATGAGTTGCTGATGTACAGCTAGATTGATCTTCTCCTCACGAGGGTTTGGGTATTCTTGAAGCTTCTTGGGTAGCTCAGATAAAGCTGCAATGCGACTTCTATGAGCATCAATGATGGCCTCTAGAGTCTCATTCACTTTATCCACAAAAACAGAACCCCCAGAACTATCCTCAATCGTACTAGCCTCATCTTGTTTAGCACTAGGCCCAGGTTGAGGTTGATGTTCCTCATGCACTTCTTGGGATGTAAAAGTTTGATCCCTCATGTTTTGTTTAGAGGCTTCTTGAGAACTAGTGGATGCACTTTTAGTTTGCTTGTTTCGGTTCTTTTTCCTCCTAGTGGTCTTTTTTCTATTGGACTATAGGGTCTTGTCCACTAGATTTGTCTTTGCATCCCTAGTTCGAGGTGTCTCATCAGTTTGTATTTCGGCGTTTTGTGTCTGTGATCTAGTCATGACTCTAAGTGGCACGACATCCTCATTCTCAGACGAAGGTGGAGATGGAACTGTGCCTACAAGGTTGAGTGAGACCTTTGGTTGAGAGGTGCCCTCCTCATGTGGTTTCAGCAGACAATCCTTTGGGAAGTGTTCTACACAACACCCTAGACAATATCTTTCAATTGGTGGAAACTGTTGTACTGTTGTATTGGATCGAGATGCTTGCCTTGAGCGATGTGGACAATCACGAGCCCAATGGGGTTCTCCGCACTCATAATAGGGGCCCATTGGTTTGGCCTCTACTTTCCTTGGCTGCCATTGACCTGAGGGGCCTGGAGTCCTAGGTTGGTAGCCACCTAGCAGCATTAAAGAGTTTTGTTCCCCTGGTTGAGTGTCCAGTGCTGGGCTTGGGTATCCGAGACTTTCAAAGAGATTTTCTTTGGATGAATATGATGCGTATTCCTCTTCCACATAGCCTGGGTTTACCAAGTCTCTACACATATTTGAATTGTCGTAGTCAACAACCCTCACAGGAGCAGTCCCTGGAGCAGGAGGTTGAGCACCAAGAATAGGTCGTGCTTGCTCTTGTGCCATCGGTGGCTTACGTTCAAAATTAGTATACTGTTGATACATTTGTGGAGCCACTCCACTTCTTGGCTGCTCACGTTCCTGTCTCATTCTCGCAATGCGAGTACATTCCTGTGTGGTGTGGGTAAAGTTCCAAGCACAGGCTTGGCACCACTTTTTTGTGGGTTGGTTTGTGACTAGAGGAGAAAAGGTGTTACAATCCTCTGTTTTATGGTTACCGCCACATGCTCCACAAAGATGAGGACCTGTAGGAAGTACACTCCTCATTCTTTGCTACTGTTGTTGTGGCTGCAAGGGTGGACGATAGGTCTGTCCCAATCTCCGTAGTACTAGGTTAGCTATCTGGTCTGGATTTACTAGCGCGCTAGACCCTGAACTTTGGTCATCACCCCACTGATCTCTAGTTTTCACCTCTGGGCTAGAACCATCTTGGAATTTGAAGTTATTGGTGAAATCCATAGCATCATGGCAACACTCATTGAAATTTGTATGCTTCTTCGCATAGAGATGTGTATGCAGTGTTGAATTTATGAGTCCTTTTAAGAAGAGAGAAATTAATTGACTTTGGGCGGGCTTCTCATCTTCTGGGCAACGATTAATGTATTGCTTCATTCTATTTACACAATCTCTAACACTCTCATTCTCGCCTTGCTTGAAAGAGTAGATGTGTGCTACCGTGTCATGTTGAATTCCCATCAAGGAAAAAGCAGCAATGAATCTCTCTTCCAAAACTCGTAAAGAAGATTTGTCTGAAGCCTCTAACGCATGAAACCAAGCCAGGGCTTTTCCCTCAAGAGTGAGTCCAAATCCTTCAATTTGAGTATGCTTATCAGCCACTTGCTCAACTCGAACTGCTTGCCTAAATGCTGCTACATGGTCGTATGGATCTCCTGACCCTTCATACTTCTTTACCAGTTTCTGAAGAGTTGATGGCCTTACTTGTCTTGAATACTCATCATAGGGCCTACGGCCTCTTACTCTCAGTGGGAATTGTTCCTCTCTTTGGAAAGATGGTCCATATGTTTCCAAAATTGGTGTGGGTACCCTATTACCAGCCTCACCAAACCCCTCCAAAGATCTTGTCACCCGCATTTCAGGAGGTGCATTAATGGGAGGCCGAGTTGGCTCCCCTACCCTCCGATTGTTATAGTGAGAAAGATGTTGTTGTGGTGTGACCGGTGGTCGCACATTTGGTGTAGGACGATATCTTGGTGCTAGAGTTGGGCTACTAGCAGTGGTCCACTTAGATGTTGAAGGTCCCTCTCTAGTGAACTCTCGTAGGCGAGGAGCAACAGTTTCTCCAAGAAAGGTTGTCTCTCCTGGTTTGGCTGTATTTGTTGACAACACTTCCATGAATAATGGTTGTCCTTTCCACGTGAGTTCCCAAATCTCTTTCCAATCTAAGGTTCGGTATTCATTGGCCCATTTATCAATTATTCTGTTCATGTGTCCTGCAAGCTTCTCAACTACCACCACATGAGCTAGAGGAAGATCCAGCTCTGGCAATTTAGTTGTGGCATAATATCCCTCTAACGAGTCCTTATAGACCTCTTGAAGTGGGTCATCCTGTAAGACCTTTGTCACTAGAATTTGTCGTACAAACTCCCATTGGTTCTCAGCCCCCTGATCCATTTTTCTCTTGCCTTTCCTATCCCTTTCCAAATTTAGATCTACAAGAAGTAAATCATCTATGGATGGTTTTGAGGACTGGGCATTGGATGGTCCAGGCATGTCCGGCTCAATGAGCCAGTCATCTCTAGACTCCCTTGCTCTGGAAAGTTCTGATAAGTCTAAGAACTCGGTTTTAGAGAGCTCCCCTAATTTGTCTAACTTTTCTGGATGGTAGGTGACTTCGTAGCGAACACCATCTCCACCCATGTACATGTTACCCTGGTCATTGACTAGAGGTGCTCTATCAAGTTCTGAGAAAATGTCTGTGATCTTAACAAGATACCGTTGTTGTGGGTCCCTAAAGATCTCAGCTCCTTGAGCATTCGTGTAGACATATTGGAGTCTTACATTGAGTGTTAACCCCATGGTGTCGGCTTCAAATGGATTAAAAGATCTTGTGGGTGTTCTATTTGGGGCTATGGGATGACTATTTATCGGCCCTAAATTGTCCATGGACAATGAACTAGTTGTTCTGGAGGAAAGGGTATCGGATTGGGATTCAGAAAGGGTTTCAGCAATATCTGCCAAATTGCCTACCGATTGGGTCCCACTTTCCTGCGTAGGTACTCTAGAAGGTGCCCTAGGCCCTATGGCAGAATCTACAAGACGTCCCGACCGCAAGTGCATAAGGTCAAATTTTTTTTGGTTTTTTGTGTGTTTTTGTTTTGTTTTGTTTTGTTTTTGTTTTTGTTTTTGTTTGTGTGTTTTTTTTAATAAATATATATATATATATATGTATATATATATATATATATATATATATTTTAACCTACCTAATCACTAAATGCAACTAAAAAGAATATATGTGGCGTAACTATCTATCTTATTTTTTTATTATTATTTTTTTTAAATGATTTTTTAAAAAAAAATAATTTTATGATTTTATGATTTTTACTTTTTTTTTTAAATTAATTACAAAAATTATGAATCACACTAAAAAAGATACTAATTATGCACAAAGTTACAAAAACTAAAAAAAATGCAAGTTACACTAATTATGCAAAAAATTAAAAAAATAAAGAATTACAAATTATGCAAAAAAGTAGACTCCTAAAAAACACTTAATTTATCCATTTTTTTTAATTTTCTTTTGTTTTCTTCTCCTTTTGTTGTTTTTTTTGTTTGTTTGTTTGTTTTTTTTTTATTTTTTTGTTTTTTTTTAAACTAATAAATTTCGTGCCAAATATAAAAAATATGAATTTACTAATTATGCATCAATTACAAAAATTCTAAAAAATAAAAAATAAAAAAAAATGCAAGCTAATTTAATTATGCAAAAATTTAAATAATGAACAATGGAAAAAAATAAAAATTGTTTTTTTTCTTTTTTAAAAAAAATAAATTTATTATTTTATGGGTTTTTTTTTCTTTCTTTCTTTTTCTTTCTTTTTCTTTTTTCTTCTTTTTTCTTTCCCTTTTTTTTTAAAAAAAATCTCTTTTTCTCTTTTTTTTAAAAATATTATTATTTTTTTTATTTTTTTATATTTATTATTATTATTATTTATTTAAAAATATAAAAAAATACATGAAAGATTAATAAAAATTGAAAAAAAATTAAAAAAAATTAAAAATTGCACCTACCTTATCCTCCACGCTCCACCGCTCGCCGCTCGCCGGATTTGTCGCTGCATCCACGTGGGTCGCCTTCAACGCCTGCACGACTGCCTCGCCTTCGACGCCTCCTTCACGCGCTTCTTCACAGCCAGGCACCTTCTCCTCCTTTGCTTGCTGCAGCTCCTTGCGCTCCTCCCGGCTTCTCTTCCTTCGCTTGCTGTTAGCTGCAGGTGTGACGATGCCGCCTTCGCAACCGCAGCAGCCACCTCTTCACTCACACTGCAGCCGGCCACCGCTTCCTTCGCCCCAGCCCTTGCTGCAGCCACTCGTCTGCTTGTGGTCAGTCGCCTTCAACACAGGCCAGTCGCCTTCGACACAGCCCTAGAAGCAGGCCAATCGCCTTTGACACACGGTGCCTTCCCACGCCAGCCACCTACTTCCACGTATATATATATATATATATATATATATATTATAGCCGCCTTCGCCTGCGCTCTTGCCGACACAACAGGTGCTGCTACCCGCCTTCTCTTCCCACTGCAGGCGACGCTTGCTGCGCTTCAGTTGCAGACGTTTGCTTCAGTTGCAGCAGCCGATCTTTTTTTCTGCAGGCAACGCTTGCTGCTCACGTCAATATAAGAAATATATATATGTATATATATATATATTTCTTTTAAAATCCGCCTTACTGCACTGGCCGCCCATAGCCTATATATATATATATAGATATATATATATATATATATTAAGCCGCCTCCAATGTATATTTCCTCCTCGCTATACACCGGCCGCTCAACCTCTACAAGGTATATATATATAAATAAATAGATATATATATATATATATATATATATATATATATATATATCTACTTATTTTTCTTTGCTGCGCTTATGGAGACGCCTCTCCACACAATAACAAATCAAAACAATAAAAGAAAGAAGGCCGCTTCCACTACTTCCTACCTACCTCTAGCCAACCCCGTCAAAAAATACAAAAACTTGAAGTACTTAAATCTGATTAGTGGCGGGATTTCTCTACCGCAATGAGGTTTTAAATTTTTATTTTTTTTTGCTTCTAATCAAAAAATCGAAAACACACAAGGCGCCCTTGAGATCACACACTCAATGCCCTTGCAAACTCTACTCTAATCTACCCTAATCCACGATTTTGCAATCAATGGAGCACTTAGTATGAAGTAATGGTTAACACCCTTCACTAACTTAGGTGTGCGTTCCCCGGCAGCGGCGCCATTGTTTGGGACATCATAGCATAGCGGAGGCTACACTCCAACCCACACACTTATCAATCCGTGAATGCAACCCGGTTAGCGCATAGAGGCTATCCCGAATGGGAGAAGATGAATTAACCACACACTAATGACTTCTAGTCCTACTTAATCCTTCTTCAACACTCAAGCAATCAATCTAACATAATCAAAGCATCAAGATTAGGCTACACTTAAGCACACAAATGCAACTTATGCAAAGAACCTAACATGCAAAGAGCTATCACACAAGCCTCAACTACACATCATTTCATGCACAAGCTTCATCACATGCACTCTACAACTCACAAATCAAAACATCATTAAGAAATCTAGATTAGCAAGTGTGTAGACCAAAAACCTCATATCATTGAAAATGTAGAGAATAGAGAGTACAAGATTGAAGCAAGAATGGAGATGGAGAGCCTTGGGAGAGCACATGAGAAGGAGCTATGGAGCAAGCTCTCTCTATGAGCCTCTCAACCAAATGACCAAAGAGTCCTCTCTAGCTCTCAAATGGGCCACCTTTTATACAAAAATTCTAGAACTCCCAAAAGTTCCCATGTGGGATTATTGTCAAGCCCTCTCCCACATTCATCTAAGTGTCTTTTTTGTTGCATCCTTGTATTGATCTTCATTCGTCATGCAACAGCACCGTTTTACGAAAGTCCATGACTACAAATGTGAGTTTGAAGGTCATGTCACCGACTCTGATCTTGACGTCATGCGCTAGGCCTAGGAGTCGTGCAGATTTCCCATCCGTAGTCTTTATCACCAATGGAGTGGGATCAAGGTGTGGTTGGCCCTAGTTTTCCCAGCACGTTCTTGTGAGGATGCTTATGCCAACACCTCCATCTAGGATGCCTCTGACTGCATGTTTGTTATAGGAAATGGGTAGGGCTGCATTTGTGCCATCACCTTCAAAGTAGTGGCAGCCCAACACATTTACTCGAATTGTTGGTGCGCCTTTGGGTTATGAGTTATGGTGATGGAGTGGTTCAGGGATGATGGGGCTCAGATTCGTCTGAGGAATCTAAGTTAGCTCTCTCCTCCACGGATGCCTGTAGTTTTTGTTCCATCCAATCCTTAAGGTCATTCCATAAATTTGGATTTCCTTTTAACAAGGTTCCAATGGGAATTTGGATTTGGGAACAAAGGAAGGCCGAGAGGCCGGCAAGGTCGTGTTAATGATGAGGAGCTTCCTCAGGGGCAAGGCCTTGCTCATAAGGTGGACCAACAATGGTATATGGAAGTTCAATGTGGTCCTTATTTGGCGGGGATGGAGACCAAGATTTGGGTGCCATAAGAGGATAAAATACCTCAGCAAATTTTGTGTGGGCACCTCATGAGTCTCTATTAGACTTTGTGTCACTGTTCACATAAGAGGATAAAATACCTCAGCAAATTTTGTGTGGGCACCTCATGAGTCTCTATCAGACTTTGTGTCACTGTTCACATCTAGTTGCTCGATGTCAACGTGGGATTTGGGATTGGCCGCCAAACAGCGGTGGAATAGGCACTAGAGGATTAGGAGGCACAGGTGGGGCAAGATCTTCATTCGTCAACATCATGTTAGCAAACGGATCTTCCTCGGCCTTGAATATAAGCCGAGGGCTCTTGCTTTACGTGGTGCGAAAGTTTAGGTTCTTATCCCGAGCATTGAGTAAGATGGGAAACTACGCGCACTTATGTACTGGGTTAAAGGTCACAAAAACGGATAGTGGTTCAAGTTGAGCCTGGTAGTGCGCTACCAGTGTTTGAGCCTCCTAAAGACGTTGCGTCTCAATGATAGCATTGGGATATGTGGCCAACCGTTTTTTTTGGGGGGGGTTGCATGGGGGAGTGGCATTTCGGCACAATCATCGCTTCCAGAGGAGAATGATGTGGTCTTTGTTGAGCCAGTGTGGATGCTAACATGATTATCACCTTGGCCAATGTGCTTAGAGCATTGTTTCTTTTTGGGGATGGGGCACATTCAGTAGCTAAGGTGTTGGATTGCTTGGATAAATTCTCCTTCTTGAGTTTTGTCTATAATCATTTGACGATATTCAATGGGACAATGGATATCTTCCCATGTTGAACGCTCAATGGGATGGCATATCGACGACTGTGGAGTGAGAAACTGATTGCAAAGGGAAATCCTTGAAGTAATGGTCGATTCCACAGTCGTGACATTGTGGTGTCACTGGTAGGCTTTTCTTTTGAGGGCATTTAGCCACTCTATGGGGTCCCTGGCAGAGGAAACACTGGAGAGGTGGTTTCTCTATGGAGTGTACCGATGGTGTGCACAATTGGTTTAGGGTCCATGTGAGGCACTGGAAAAGGAATATGATGTGTTATAGGTGCCTCAAGGGTGGCGGAGTGCATGGTCTTCGGGGTTTAGCAATGGACTCGATTTTAATCATTCCATGATCAATGGAGTTTGCCTTGAGAGACAACGGTTGGAATGGAAAGATGGGCACTACTGGAGAAAGTCTTGGGGGCACTATGTAAGAGTGGTTAGTTGGGGGTGGTGCCACCAGTAATGCATGGTGCCCGAGAAGAGAGGAGGGTAATGTTATAAATATGCTTTGGGTTGGCATTGGCGTGGTGGCCAAGCGTGGTGGCCAATTGCGTGGAATGGCATTCTCGCATGTTGTCATCGAGAAAGATCGCCCATTTTGCAGGCTTGGTCAAAGGTGGAGGGGTCCCTTGACCAACATGTGATCGTGAAGCCTTGAACTATGCAAGCACAAGAGAAAACGGTCCATTAAGTGCTCATCACTCAATTTTTCCCTTTCTTCGCAAACATGAATCGAGGTACTTAGTGCCATGTAGTCATGTAAGGTTTCCTCTGGTTTTTGTTCCAATTGGAACAATTGGATTACGAGGCTCCATTTAGGCCCGTAGGGTGCAAACCAAGAACGAAGTCCTCTCTCATTGCTTTGAAAGTGCCTTTGTGCCGAGGCTCCAAAGATTGTAACCATTGCACTGCCTTGCCTTCAAGGCCGAGTCCAAGGAGATGGACTTTTGTTGCATCGTCGAAAATTTCAAATGTAGACAGAATTGGTTAAAGACCTCTAAGTGGAATACGGGGTCTCCAACTCCGTGGAATCTCAGCATAAGTTTGAAAATTTTTGCCCACATGGGTTGTGTATGTGATGTTTGTGTGTGTAAGTGTTGTGCCACTCCCCTTCCTAGAGCTTATGCTAAGCTCAGAATGTCAATTTGGGGAACAAGGGGAGGTGGTACATCATGGTTATAGAAGGAGGTATGTGTATGTGCTTGAGGCATCTAGCCATGTTGGGGTGCATATACGGAGGTGCATCACTAGATGAGGCCTCTACATAGATCGTTTCGCCCTCACGGCCAAATGTGTGTGTGGTATGGCGGCCACATGTGAATGTGCAATGGTTGGGCTATCATTCAATGGAATGGAGGCACTTGGGGCATGCAACCATGAGCGAAAGGTGTCCCTGGTGTGCGGCAAAGCTTAGAAAAGCTTCAATGATGCACGTGCGGACCCGAAAGAGGATTTTTGGCTCTTTTTAGCTTTGCGGGGGTGAATGTATCCTTAAGGTGAAAATGGTCTTTTTAGAAGTTTCGTCTGTGTAAAAACCACTCTAGTGGATCGGGGAGGTAGACCATAAACACCTCCAAAGATTTAAAAATTTTGGAAAAAAAAATATTGGAATGGTACACCCATGGCTTTATGAAGGTATGGCCATGGCAAAGGTGTGAACTACTGTGCCCAAAAAAAAAAAAAAACTGGGTACATCCATACGCCGCACGAATTTGAATTTGAAGGGAGGTGATTGTTGGATGGGGGATAACTAAGATCCCATCATTAATGCAAGGTAGGTGGGAAAAGGCTAAAGTAAAGTAGTGGTTTTCAAATAATTTAGAGGCACTCTAACTTAACTAAAGATTAATCCTTCTTAATCCAACTAATAATCACCTTTTAACCCTCTTCTTTGCTCTCTAATTGGTGAGGATTTGAGAGATGGAGAGGTAGATTAGCAATGTTTAGACTAATCCAATGATGTGATCATCCCTAATTAATCACTCTAATTAGGCCTCTAATTAACCCACTCAAAAGCGAGAAAATTAATCAAATGAGGCCTAATTAGTGCTAATTCTCACTAAGTGTGAGCTAATGGAAGTGGACTAAGCATCGAATTAGGTCAAAGCAAGTGTTTAGAACAGTAATGCCACTCTAATTACAAGCAATTAGGCTCATTTTTTTTAATTTTTATCTCTCTTTAAGTTTGCTAATCGCACTAACTAGTAGATTAGTAATAATTAATGAAAATTAAGATATTATTTATGATTTTTTGAGGTTTTTTGGTTTATTAGGGTTCTATCTTACATTCATAAGCTACCTATGTACACTAACATGTTTGAAAGTAAAATATATTAGCAAAAAAAAAATCTATGTTTAAGCAAAAAACCCTCTTCTTTGAGCTCTCTCTAATAACCCAAATCTCTAGTTTTTTTGGCCTAAACACTTGCTACTCCTACTGCCAACCACAAGCTATGCACAAAAGCAACTAAAAATTTTCAACAAAACAAATCAACAACCAAAGCATTTGGCTAAACCATAGAGAAAAGCCTTGTAACTATGTTTTGGGCGCCTTGGGTCACTTACTCTCGGGTGGCCTAGTGGGAAAAGGCTTTAAACTATAAAAGCCAATTTCTTTTTTTTGTAATGAATTCTCCCATTTGTGAAATAGAAGTGGAGGGTTCTCTCTCCCTCTCTCTTGCAACTGTAATCTGGCATGTGTGGTGTGCTTAGGGTTTGGGTTTGGGATTAGTGCTAATCACTTGTTCTCTCTTGCTTCCCTCTTGCTTCTTCTCTCCCTCTTGCTTGAGTGATTAGAGTACCATCGCGATCATCTTCCGGGAGATCCCACACAATCTTTGCGAGAGAGGTTGCACCACTCGTTGGATTAGCAACCTCCTAAGTGTAACAACGAGTGCAGGAGGATGGCGGTGACGAGCGGCTACGACGAAGCTCTTGAGCATAGCTCGAGCTCAGCAGATCAGTAATTTTCCACGGCAAAGTCCCTCACCACAAAAGAGTGACGGAAATGCATGCCAAATATTTTGAAATTGAGATCTCACTGAAGTCCCATGGGATTTTTTAGTGGCATCATCAACAAGCTTTATTATTATACTAGTGAAGCTTTTTGCAGTGGCACCATCAACAAGCTTCACTATTATACTAGTGTTATGGGTGGTTGTCCCCATTTCTCCCAGCACTACTTATTGAGATGATGCTAACTCCAATAACACCATCTAACATTGCTACAACCTAAAGTTTATTATACTTCATCATAAGTGTTGCATTCATGTCGTCACTCTCAAAGTAGTGACCAAGTTTGCTCACAAATAGTCTTTGGTCTTGACTTCTTAAGCTGCTTCATCACCTTCAAACTCATCTCAAAGGAGTCTGGTGGTTCTTCCATGTGTTCTCTTAGTCTCCCATCCATCTAATCCTTCAAGTTTGAATAGATCATGTTGAAATTTTTACTTAGTGGATGCAATCCTAGTTTCAAGTTTTCTACTTGCTTAGGTAGTTCCTCCACAGCCGTAGAGGGAATTGGTCTCTTTTCAAAGTTTTCGTTTCAATATTGTTAGGTTGGTGTCTTGGGACACAAGTTGCTTGAGGATCTCCTTTAATTTGAGCTTAGAAACCTCTCAATCACCAACTCTTGAGCAACTTTTAATCTAGTTTTCTTCTCAATGGGGTTAGGATATTCTACCAACTTCTTTAGCACATTGTGTAAGTCTATCCGAACTTCTTTGGGTTTTGTTGTAGGCTTGTCTTCCTCAAATTGCCTCCTTAGATGTTGCATCATTCGTGGGCAGCATCCTTGCCTTAGCCCCTTTTGGGCTATTGCTTCCTCCCCTTTTCTAATATTTTTAGTCATGCATCTCTGGGCCTTAGGAATGAAACTCTCATATGTTCTAGGATCTGGGATCTTGTCAGGTGTGGTAAGACTCTCTCTTATCTTAAAACTATGTATGGTCTAGGATCTAGGATCTTGTCAGGTGTGGTAAGACTCTCTCTTATCTTAAAACTATGTATGGTCTAGAGGTTGAAGCCTCTTTAGATGTATAAGAAGCTCCTCTCATATTTTATGGGATTTGGGATCTTGTCGAGTGTGGTAAAGTTTATCTCGAAACTATGTGTGGTCTCTACAGGTTGAAGCCTCTTTAGATGCACGAGTTGTCCTCCTGTCTCACATGTTAAACCATTGAGAGAGATAATTTAAATGTACCCATCTTAGACACTTAGCAAGTTAAGGCTTGCCATTGGTTTATGTTCTTAGGATGGGCTAAATGGGTTGCTCTCATGGGGAAATCCTTGTACATATGTTCAATGCCACAACTTGTGCAAAGTAGATGGAGCACTAGCCATGAATTTCTTTATTGGACAGATGGCCATGTGATAAGGTTCCTTGCAACAATGGTAGCATTGCAATGGCTATCTAACACTTAATGATTTGATGTCTCTACCCCTAGGCTAAACTACGGCTTGGTATATGGGGTAGTCATTTGCCACCATTAATGATGTAATGGATCATGACCTAAGCAGGTGGTCTTTGAGCTTCCAAAGGCTCAATGCAGATGGTCTCTTATTCTTCACTCACCTCCTCTTCCTTGGTAATTTTTGTTAAGGTCAAGTGGCTCATGGGTGTGACCCTAGCAAGGTGGTTAAGGAGGTAGAGTTGGTGGTGTCGTAATAAGGGCATGTCTAGGGCACACACACACACACACTTATTCTCTCTATGTCCCTCTCCTAAATCATCTCTCCCACTCTCTCTCCCCTCCTCCTATCTCTCCCTCTCTATTTCTCTCTACCCTCCCACTCTCCTCCTCTCTCTCTCTTTCACTCTCTCTCTCTCTCTCTCTCTCTCTCTCCATCCTATTCTCTTTGTCTCCATCTACCTCTGTCATTGTCCTCTCTCACAATCTCTCCCTCCTATTTATCTCTTTCTCCCTCTCTGGTCTTTCTTTCTGTGTCTCCAACTACCTCTCTCATTTTCCTCTATTCCACTCTCTCTCTCCACCTCCTATTTATCTCTTTCTCCTCCTCCGATCTCTCTATCTGTCTCTATCTACCTCTCTCATTATCCTCTCCCACACACACACACACAGACAGAATAGAGGCAAGGTGGGGCAGGGCAGGGCAGGAAAGAGAGATACTAGCAGAAAATTAGAGAGAGAGGGTGGATGGGGGAGAGAGAGAGAGAGAGGGGTGGGTGGCAGAGAGAGAGAGAGAGAGAGAGAGAGAGAGAGGGAGGGAGGGAGATACTAGCAAAAACTTAGAGAGAGAGGGGTGGGTGGCAGAGAGAGAGAGAGAGAGAGAGAGAGAGAGGAGGGTGAATGGGGGGAGAGAGAGAGAGAGAGAGCATCTCACTTGGGTCTCTCTCTCTCCCTCTCCCCCCCACCCACCTTCCTCTAATTTTTGCTACTCTCTCTCTCTCTCCCCAACCACCCTCCTCTCTAATTTTTTGCTAGTCACACTCTCTCTCTCTCTCTCTCTCTCTCTCTCTCTCTCTCTCCCCCCCCCCCACTCACCCTCCTCTATTTTTTTGCTAGTCATTCTCTCTCTCTCCCACCCATACTCTGTCTTAAATTTTTTGTATGTCACTCTCTCTCTCTCTCTCTCTCGCTCTCTCTCTCTCTCTCATGGGAAGAGCTTTTTGGAAGAAGCTCTTGGAGTACTTGATTGTTTCAAGAAATGTGGTGGTACATGGAAGAATCTCTAAGAGTACTTGACCGTTTCGAGAGATGTGGTGGTGAACCTATTTATTGCAAGTGGAGACCTCGCAAGAGATCTAAGGAGAGACATAGTCTGTGTAAAACTAGATGAGTGAATTGTTAATGAGGTTTTAGTGTCATTGAACAAATTCTAATAGTTATAATGATGGACATATGAAGCTCTCATGATCAATAATTGATATACATATGAAGCTCTCGCAATCAAGACTTGATATCAAAATGTATATCTTCTCTCCCTCAATGGTTACTAATATCTTCTTGGTGGTGGCAAAATTGCTCTAAGTCTATGTTGTGTTTGCATGGACAATTAATGTGTGTGTGTGTGTGTGTGTGTGTGTGTGTGTGTGTGTGTTTTCCTGGCTATTAGTAAGATTACCATCAGAAGCCTGCTTAATGTAACTAAAGCATTAAGTTTCTTTGATTCTATAATGGATATTTTCTTCTTTTATTTTTCGTACCGTAAGTCTCTTCAGGCCAAGGTACGACAAAAAAAAGTTTAATTTGTATGGATGTTTAAGGCCTTATGCAATATACGAGCTTTGCGCTTCATCCAAATCTAGCCAGTTTTCCTCCACACACATTTCTGTGAAAAGGTTTCCACCTCTCCAGCCAGCATCAGCACGGATGTTAGACATCAAAGAATATGCTGCCGTTTGCTTCGGCTGCAGTCTCACAGCATGTTCGAACGCCTGTTTTCCCAGCTCCACGTTGCCATGTAAACGACATGCACTCAGCAAGCACAGCCATAAGTTCAAATCTGCTGGCATTGGCATCCTCTCCATTTGGTTTTCTATCCTCTTGAACGCCCCTGCACGCGCTAGGAGGTCTACCATACCGCCGTGATGTTTTAAATCTGGAGCCATGCCAAAATCTCTGCTCATAGATGCAAAGTACTCCAGACCATGGACAACAAGTCCAGCATGACTGCAAGCTGAGATGACTGAGGCAAAAGTTGCTTCATCGGGACAAACACCTGCCAGTTGCATTGCCTCAAACATTTGCAGGCTTGCAGTGCAATTGGCTTCTCCTGCATAACCGGCAATGCACACACTCCACGACACAGTGTCGGGCTCCAAAAGCCCATCAAAGACTGCCTGCGCATCTGCGGTGCTCGCACAACTCCCATATGCATTAAGTAGAGTGGCTGCCAGGCGACTATTCAGATCACACTCAGCAGAGACAATGGAGAAGTGGAGATCTTTACATATCTCCAAGCTTCCTGTTTCAACGCAAGCTTGCAGCATGCAGATAAGATTCACATCATTCAATTTCACACCTTCCTGTTGCATCTGCCTGTAAAATTGGAAAGCCTTATGCCCTTGGCCCTGCTCAACAAATGCCAAGAGCATTGCAGTCGAGGACACAAGGTCATGCTCTGGCATTGCCAAGAATACATTCTCTGCTTCCATAACACTCCCACACTTGCCGTAGACATTCACGAGTATGTTGCCTACAAAGATATCC